>NC_090908.1:3091400-3276707 GCF_040956055.1 Brachionichthys hirsutus
ATGTAATGTCTGTCCTTCGACATTGGTGGTGCTGCTGCAGCATTGTGATTAATCACCCCTGCAGCCACAATGTGGATTCAGTTACGGCGCAGCATTACGTTAAGAGACATTCTCTAAATACTCAACAGAGTCCAATTGAATTTACCCCCCCCCCGCCCCGCCGGTTCTCTGGCCTGCTCCGGGAGCCCATTCTCTCCTTATTGTTAGAGAAAGTCGAGCAGCATCCTCCGCTCCTCATCCACTCTCAAATTGAATCATCCTCAATTTGACCTTTTATGCACCAGAATCTTCCGCAGATGTTACAGTACATGCACGCGAGCAACATTTGGCACGTGTGCGTGTGCCCGATTGTGCCTGCGTGTCAGCGCCCATTGCTTACAGTGAAGTGGGAAACAACATCTCTCCATTTGCCACAGAATAGACCAATTAGTGTTTAGCAACAGAGCAGGAACCCACGTGAATGTGTCATTGATTAGCAGGATTTGGCTAATCATCACATCTCATAAACTCACCCGCTAATGTCAGCTGGATCTCCTAAAGTACGCCTCCTCCTTTTCGCTCAATCTATCCCCCTATCGCCTCTCCTCCTTTCAGCTCCCTCTTCCCCTCTGTCTTTCCGCACTTTTTTTCCCCCACCCATCTGCCTGTCTATCTTCTCTCGCTTCCTTCCTCTGTCTTTCTCCCCCCTCTTTTTGAGTTCTTCCTTCCTCTCTTCTTTCTCTGGAGGGTTTACAGTAGAAGGAGCCGAGCGGATGCTGACTTTCCTCCTCATCGTCAGGAGAGGAGAGGAGCAGTCTGCACTGCTGCTGATATGTAAGGTTTATATGTACTTCTTCATATCCCATCCCATATCTAAGTAGATTTCAACACCTTGTTCTAAAATACAACACAGAGGCATGATAATGAATAATTATGTTTTTATTTTTGCTTCAATTAAAAAGGTTCACTTGCTTTTAGCTAATTAAAATGATGAGCATCTTACAGGGCTTCATGCAACTATTATTATTCTTCTTTAACAAACATTTCTTTGGGATAAAAAAATATATTTTACACTTACAAAAAGATGTCAACTTTCATGTATGACAAATAAAAAGCTCAGAAGCTGGAACGACTGCCAAAGGCCATAACCCGTGCACTCAGGCGTCTCTACGTAAAAACCACAGGACAAAAACGCACCGTCAGGGCCCAAAATGTGTGCGTCTCATAATTGCTATCTTCAATTTGCTTTTTATTTTTGAATCGGTTTTATTTTTTTTACATATTTAGGCACATTTGAACTTAGGTAATTTTTTTTATAGAATTCTGCTATTATTCAGCTATGATAGAAGTGATGTCTCTCCACATCCGGACAAATTGAGTTTTTCCTGTAGCGGCGGCATCTGTGCCCTTGGACACACATTTTCTCATTATTTCTTAAATAGCACACATACTTAGAGAGAAAGAGCCCCCTTACCATTATACAAAATTCAAATTTCACACCTCAGTGTAATTTTGTTTTCATTTTTCACTGGATTTAGTATAATAATGAAGCCTATGATTATTTATTTGACCTTCCAATCAGATATTTACTGTATTAGGTATGATACAAATAGGAGGAGATTCTCTAAGTTCATTAAATCTCTCTGAGTTTGAATATGGAGAAATTAAATTGGTGCAATAGGATCTTTTTATGTTGTGTAATAGGTATTAGTTATCATATTAATTAGCATCTGTTTGACACAGTATGGTGGCCAGCTGGGAGCATGAAGGAGGACATGCGTTGGGCATGTAAGAGTGTGTGTGTGAAAGGTCGCAGGCGGGGGGGAAATTTGCAGCGTTTGATTTGTTGTCTTGCTAATGTGACACTGATTATACAGGTCAGAGTAAAACAAAGCGGTGAGATGCTGCAATGCTAATGCAGCCGCTGTGATAAGAGGCTTGTCATCTCACACACACACTCACACACGATGGTGGACAGATATTCCTTACTGTCAACGTGTACTCTCGTACCTGGACATATCTACTTACGTATTCTTATGTCCGTCATGGAGAGACACATTCCACACACACTCACAGGTCATGGAGAAATATCTCATAATGACTTTAACAAACCATTTGGGAAAAAAAAGAAAAAGGAAAGAAGAGGCAGGCTGTTGCCATGGAGAGAGAAGAGGTTAGTGAATTTGACCTGTGCTATCATGCTAGCTTCGGTCCTGCAACTATAATTTTAAATGAGAGAGAGAGAGAGAGAAAGTGTTTCTGGCTGAATTGATTTGTCCCTATGTTTATGAGTATATAAGTGCAGCGATGCTTAGATGGAGGGCTATTTTCATGAGGTGACTCTTTTGTGTCTATTGTGTTTATCTAGGCCACCGTTGATGCAGGGGGTACGTGGGGTGGCAGTGGGGTGAGGTTGGGGGGGGGTGTATAGATGTGCCTTTGACTTGTTTGTGTGTGCACCAATCTCTACCACCGGCACAGCTAAGGCATGGGAGAGGAGCGGTGCATGATCAGACTCTCCTGCAACATTGATGAATCATAATGGGATGGAAAAAAACCCAAATGCGACTAAATTGTAGTGTGAAGGCTCTAAATTAGTGACATAACCTGCTCTTAGAGTAAAACTGAGCCGGTTCTGGAGGCCTCGGTTCTGCTCACATCACCACCATGCAATCAAAGGAAAATGAAACTCATCTCTTATTACACTATGAGTGCGTGGGTGTGTGTGTGTGTGTGTAACATACGTAGTGTCTGGGTTTTGGGGTAATTTGCCGGGGCGTGTGTGATTGTTGTGGAGGTGGGCGGGACATGTCAATCATTTGTCTGACAGGGCCTTGTATAGGATGTCATGTTGGCTGGCAGTCGAGGCAGAGACACCGCGTAACTCGGGACCAAACCGGGGTCACCGTCTGCCCCGAACGCTCCCCTCGACAGCACGGGGTGCAGCTAGAACGAGGCGCTGCTCCGAGGAGGTCAGCTCAGGGGTGATCCAATTCTCTGCGTTTAGGCGTCAGGAGATTGTGTGCTCACCTCTGTCAACCTTCTCCACATACGGGTCAGCAAGATGGAGGCTCTAAATGGTGCGGAGAAGGGTCAGCATGAGAGAGTGCAACCTGTGCTTATGAATGTGTGTGTAATCCACCGAACAAAGGTTGTGTCTCTTCCTCCTTCCTCCAGTTGACTGTACAGGCGATGTAAAGGAAAGCGATGCGCCTTTTAGTTCTAATCTGACCCTTAAAGTTCCCCACAGGGGAAACGGAGAGGGTGACTTTGCTGTCTGCAGCCTGGGAGACTTCGGCATTCATTGTTTCTTTCTCTCTTCGCCCTGGTACAAAACAAATCGATGAAAGCCTAAGTAAACAAAAAGTTGCCAGTGGAATCTAGCATTTGATCTTGAATCTCAAACTCTGTGAGCTTAGAAACACGACATGAGCATCACAGGGAGAATATTTCAGTGCAGGTTTCATTTGACTGGTTACCTACTTATTGCAGTCACACACAGCTCAAGGTTCTGAGAAGTTACCTGTCTGAATGGTCGAGCAGGATTTATCTTTGGTCTGGATGATTGAGGTGCATTCAAGGACATTCAGAAATGTCAGAGTCAAAAAATATTGAGCTACAAAAATGACACTGTTACTACCTAAATATTAGTGCAGGGACTCTCACTCCCTCTCTGAGAGAGTGATTATATATAACAATTTGATGCCACTGCTGTAATACATTACAATGCCGTGAATCTGTTTTCACAAAGGGGGGGGGGGCAAAAACACACCTAGAGACCCATAGTTTAAAATAAGCTTTTAAATGTTTCTTCTTGACAGCAAGGTTGAAGAAGAAGCCAAAATATTCCTTGTCTTCCTGTGTGTGTGTGTGTGTGTGTCAGGAGAACCAGTGGGAACTACCATCTGGCAGTGAAGGCCAATGGAAGGTTGGAGTCATGCTGCCTAAGCCTTGTCAGTGGCAGCTGTGTGTGTGTGTGTGTGTGTGTGTGTGTGTGTGTGTGTGTGTGTGCATACTCACTATATACAGTAATCGAGGTCCTGTGATCAACTGGCGACCTGTCCAGGGTGTACCCATGCTTCTTGCCCTTAGACTGCTGGGATAGGCTCCAGCACTACCTGCGACCCAGTTACAGATAAAGCGGTTCAGAAAATGGATGGACGGATTAAAGACCATCTCCACATTATTGAACTGGAATGGCAAACAACTGATCAGGGATCAAACAACTGATCCATTGATTGATCAAGTACATGTTTCAGCTCTATGGGGTTTTGTTTTTATTATCTCCAGCTAATTATTTAAAAAAAGAAAAAGTTAGTCAATAGTTAAATTGAGGGAACAAAAGGAGAACCTATTTCAAGACGAGACACAAATGCACCGACATCATCTATGTGTGTGTGTCATCACAGTAAAAGGCAGCTTTTACTTTTAATTTGTCAGAAACATTTGAAAGCAGTCCCTATAGTTACATTTAGGAATGCTGTTAAATAACTTCATGTAATTTCTGTCAGCTACATTTGAGTTTTTTCCCCCCTCATTTTTAAAGAAAGCTTATAAACCTCATTGCCTTGGACGTCAAACTCTCAATGTCAGACTCAAGGACGTTCCCTCTCGCAATAACATTCCCAGAATGACAAGGATCGGAATCAATTATGCAGATATTTGGCTTAAAAAAAGAGGTTAAAAGCATTCAGTCAGCTGAAGCACAGCAAATGGAAACGTGTGTTGAGACAAAGTTCATGCGGCAGCAACTTCTGTTACGCTGAGGCTATTATTTACAGGAGAAACTTAACGGTCTGAGCTGGGAATCGTATTTGAGCCCGAACGCTCCTTTCTTTTGACAGCACAGTTTCTGCTGGTCGTTTAATCAAACATTTGTCACATACAGGAGAAATGCATGTGGAAGTGAAACATCATGGCGTCGACTGAAACATCAGCCTGAGCCCTTCCAGCCCGGCGGCTTGAAATGTACGTTTTGGCTGCCTGCAATATAATATTACACGATAACAATCAGGCTTCCTAGTTTGAGCCGTTTAGCAACTTTTCAAATCTATAGTGCCTCTTTTGCACGTCTCCGTTTGTCTTCTCTTATTCATTCTACCCCCACTAAACACACACACACACACATACACACGCTCGCTTACTCCCATCCCAAGGGCAAGCCAGACGCTAACAGCTTTGTTTGTCTTCTCCACTAAGTGATATTTAATCAACTGGTCTGCGTGAGACCTCCCCAGGGCCGTAGCTGCAACGGACTGAGCTGCGAGCTGCTGGATGGCTGGCGGGCGATAGCGGAGGTGAAAGTAGTAATGGATTACATCCACAGGAAAATTGTGATTACTGGCTGAAGAACAGTTTATTAATGAAAGCACATAAAATGAAATATCTAAGCAAAAATTCCCCGTTTTTAAAGCGTCCTCCTCCTCTGAGAGCCGCTCTGCGTCACCGCCTGGGTCTTAGCTGGGAAAACATTCATGCGATCACAACGCCTGCCCCCCGTGTTGTAATCCAACCCATTAAAAAACTGTCCTTATTTACATATGCTCTGTTTCTCTTTTCAGCCTTCTCCTTGTGGGGAGGTTCACCGCCAGCGTTTGCTGAACTGAAGAAAGAGGGAAAGGACAGAAATCTGGATTCACATGCATTTAGACTGCAGTGGCTGCCACCTAAGGGCAGCACGGTGGCGCAGTGGTAAGCCCTGTTGCCTCAGCACACAGGTCACAGGCTCGACTCCGACTTGCGGCCTTTCTGTGAGTCGTTTGCATGTTCTCTCCGGGTTCTCCGGCTTCCTCCCACAACCAAAAACATACAAATTAGGTGAATTGGTTCCACTAAATTGTCCATAGGTGTTGGTGGCTGTGTGTGTGTGGCCCTGCGATGAACTGGCGGCTTGTCCAGGGTGTACCCCCCCCTCTCGCCCGTTGACTTCTGGGATAGGCTCCAGCACGACCCGCGACCCGATAACGGACAAAGCGATTCAGAAGACGAATGAATTATTCAAGTTTCATGTTTTTGACACCGGAGAACCCGGAGACACGGGAAGAACATGCAAACTTCACACAGAAGCGAATCAAACCCAGTACCTTCTTGCTGTGGCACTAACCACTGCACCACCCAGGGTTATATGCACTACTTTATTGTATAGTGACAACAAAACAGCTGAACAAAAAAACCCAATGTATAGACTTTTTACCACCGTCTCACTGTGGACTTTATGTATTTAATAGGCGTAGACATTATGACTGTGTGAGTCCAGGCCTTATGATTAAGATACCTGTCAATGTGTGTTTGGGTACAGAAGTGGCAAAATGATGTAGGGGTTAGGGTTGTTTTTATTATGGCAGCAGATAATACATAATAATTAAACTATCATAAAGTATCTGGTTATTAGGAGATGTAAAAAAAGAAAAAGCATCTTCCCTGAACAGCAGCAAGTAAAATCCCGCCGTGGAGTCCAGACACTGGTGGTGGTGGCGGCTGATGAGTCGGAGGCGATAAGGAGGTGGAGGAGTGAACTACAGAGGAACACGTTTAAAAAGACAGCGACTGGATGCTAATCTGAGAATGAAGCCGTGCTATTGGATAGATGTATTTCAGTCAATACACAGCCTGCTTGCTGAACTTCAGTTAGAGCCGTATTATACAATATCATACAGTATTATTATACAGTATTATATTGTATTATTATTATTATAGATAACCGTGACAGCAATAGAATGGACTGCTGGTTCCAGATGAGTTTCTGTTTTGTTCAGATGGAAGTGAAGTATTATTTGGCCTTGTACCATTACGACACGTCGCCTGGGTTTCTATGGCTACCAGCTCCACTGATACTGGTCAAATCACAATTTTAGGACTCAACATAAATACAACAGCTGTATCGTGTGATGCGTTCTATTAACCTCTGACATGGGTCACCATACGACAAGGCAGCAGGGACAGAATGTTCTTTGCAATAATGTTGTTGCTCCACCGTCTCCACTGTTTATGCTCTTGCCCCCCCCCCCAAAAAAAACCCCTCCTTGTTGGAATTATTGACTTCAAGCTGTTGCAGAAACGATTTCTTTTTGAGGTGTCGTTTAATTGTGAGGTCAAAACTGAGAATCGAGAGGCATTTCCATATTTATTTGGCCAACTGTCAGGTGTAGACAAAACAGTGTGATTGTGGAGGTTGGCGCAGGCAAGGGGGCAAACAGGAAGCACGTCACTGGTCAGGCTGATGATGGCACAGAATGTTCTTCTCCGCTCAGGTTCAGTTTATTCAGAAAAGCAATTTTGTTTTTGTTTTTAGTATTGCAGTGTTTTTTCTGGAGGAAGATGGAGAGTGAAAATTTGTAAGAAAAAACGATAATTTGATTTCTTTTAGGTTTTTCCTGAAAATCCACATTTATGTCCAATGCAAATTCCATCGAATTGAATGCATCATAATATAATTAATACAAATAAAATACAATCACTTTGGCCATGATACTCAATTTTATCTGCAATTCCATCCCCTGTCACAATCAGGAGCCCGTCAGCATCAGCTGTTTTATACAGAGATGTCTGTTGACATTTAAAACCGTGTGTTACAATATTCAAGGGCGAGTGGACCGATGGCTTGTCTGGCGGCTGTCAGGAGGAGGCGCTGATTCCATGATGCTACTTATTAGCGGGGTGGAATTAGTCTTCAGATTATTTCTGTTATTATTTCTGTGGTAATCCACAGACGGAGCAGCGTGCCTCACCTTATCAAAAACTAACAGACATCAGATCCACCCCGTCTCCATACAGAGCGCATGGTATTTTGCAGCATGACGCAGGCGCACCTCTCTTCCAGAGCTTCGTATCCGGAGCCATTTCAGCAGCTGGATGTGAATAAAAAGGGAGGGAAGCAGTCGTTTAAGACTAGACGCTGTTTTCCTGTAATCACTTTGCTTGACGGCAACCATAGTGTCACGTAAAACACTTAAAGTTGAGATAATATCATTTCACAAGCCCTGAAGCAGGACGGAGAAGACATAAGTCGACGGGGGAATGACGCCCACACAGGCAGAAAGCGGTGGAGGCCCTGAGCAGAATCAGTTTTAACGCTTCTTCTTTCATGGAATCGAGCTTGAGTCAAGGTCTTCGGCCAATCGAGAGAGGATAAGGGACTTTGGCATGTGTGTGTGTGTGTGTGTGTGTGTGTGTGTAGCATTCAGCAGAGCTGTATTTCTGCTTTCCCATTGTTAAACAACCTTCAGGGGGAAAAAAAGGAAGTTTCTACCAATATTACCAATCGGGCACTCAGAGTGAAGGCCGAGACAAAAAATGATCAGGATGCTGCATCTGTGAAAAGCATGATGTTGAGCAGGGATTCCTTCCCTCCATCGCCCTGCTTCTGCCGTCGTTCTCGTCTCTGCTCCCCGTGCTAGACAAACGTCTGAACTCAGACCGGGTCCGCTTGGTGAACGCACCAGAGACTGGCAGCTGCCACCATTTGGAAAAGGCTCAGAGAGAGAGAGACGAGATTGGTCTTCGTCGGCGGTTCAAATTCAGCGGCAACGCACCGCGGTGGAGGACGCCGTGAATGCACGCAGCATCCTGAACACACACACGCACACGTACTCTTTCCGGGGTGTCTGGTCTCGTTCCCTCTTTCTGCTCTGCAGAAGCTGCTGCAGAGGAGCAGAGATAACTCTTAACTTTGTTTTGACACTTTTGATTAAGGACCATTGAAGGAACACCTGTATGGCGGGACGGAACAATGCAGCGAGCCCGTAGAGAGATTGATTTTGTGCATTAGAGAAGCAGCCTTTGTCTAAAGCCACGAGGTCCTTTGTTATGCTAACCAGCCATGGAAGATTTCCAATTCAATTTCACCTGAACGCTGGTCAGCAGCACGCTCCATTGTATGCCGTCCCTCGGGTCCTGCAGCCCCCCACCATTGCTACCAGTGCTGCCTCTCCCCTGTCGTCTCTCAAACTGCAATTTTGCCACTGAGGAGGGTGGATGTGTGAGCCGGTGTGTGTGTGTGTGTGTGTGTGTGCGTGGTGGTGGGGGGGGTCTGGGATTGACAGCCGACTGGATACTCTTGCCATATGATTTGCTGCATTCTGTCCTTGCGGGCCGCAGAGAGGATCGCAGTGAAATGAGATGATATTAATTATCCTAATCCTGATAGCTCTCTCTGGAGCTGCTTCCACTCATCTGTCTCAGGAGAGGACTTGGATGGTCAGACAGAGAGAATGTCAGAGAAATGAAATGAAAGCCGGTAAATTCAGTGGAGAATATCCTAACAAAAACACTGCTCTCTCTCTCTCTCTCTCTCTCTCTCTCTCTCTCTCTGAGACAGGTAGATCTGCTGTTCGGTCTGTCGTTCCCTTTTCTTTTCACGGTTGCTTGATTGTTTCTCTGTTTAACGTATTTCATTCACATGTTGCAGCCTCTGAGTTCTTTCTTTGCCTCACTGATCTATCTTAATTGAGAAAAAAAGACCTGTTGAAACAAATACGATTTAAAAATACAAATTCATCTCCACTTTCATTCTCAAACAAAACTATCATTACTTCTCAGCTTCAGCACATTTGCCGTCTCACGCAGAAACCATTATTTATATATTGCCTAGAATGTATTTTCTGATCAAACCGAAGGGGCAGCCTTTTTAATTGCACATCACTGAAGAAGAGCTCCTAATAATGGAACCAGAGTGGAGCGGCAGGCTGCTTGAATGGGCCTGTATTACACAGAGATTTGCATTAAGATCAAGTCCCTACAGTGATGAAGGAACACAATGCGCCGCTGCAGCCATTTTCTCCCATATACATGCATTAAGAGAAACTTTTTCGCACCCTCATTATACTTGATGATTGCATTATTTTAGCGCCGTCGCGCTCCGGCGGGCTGGGCCCGATAACGTGACTCTCGGAGCTCTCGCTCATTAATGAAGTTTTCTTTTCTCTGTCGTGAAAGAAGCATCTCGGTTCCTGTTGAGTGAAATGGAACTTGAAATACAAAAAGTCTTCCCGTGGCGTCTCAAGTTGCAGTTAATGCATCTGGGAGAGAGGCTGCGTTTGCGTAAATGCGCGACACCTCCTTCCCGGCTTCCGTCTTTGTTCGCCGTTTGAGCGTCGCTATTGTACGCAGCAGGGAATCCTGCTCTCCGGTGCACAAGTTCTTTAGAATAACCATTCATATTGCTGCACCCCGAAACACGCCATTGTTTGAAATTAATTGATTTGCCGTTTATCTCTGCGTTTGCATGGTTGTTTTCGATTCTGATAGTTCTTTGTTCAGTAATGCGGCACATCAGCACGAATGTGCGCGCAGAAAAGGCCTAATCCTGGCCTGAAGTGGAGGTACGGCATATTTAGAGCGCTTCTGATTGTGAAGGTTGTTATTATTGAATTTGAGTGACGATCACAGCCGCTTGATCACGAATCAATGCCTCGCTGCTCGTCGCCATGCGCTGGAGGGGACACAGAAGTGCAGGAATTGTTTCATGGGGCATTTTGCATTTCTTAGTCTTTGAGGGGCTCTTGTTTTCTCTCTTGAGCTCACCCTGTAGCCTGATGAGACCCCCTCCCTCCCCCCCCAACGCACATACACAATCACATTTTTAAAACCTCTGCACCAGACTATGGAAGTGAGCAGAAAGCTGTTTAGCCCTTGTGCCTGAGGTATCAGTGCCAGCATGGCACCCCCCCCCCCCCCCCCACCCTTCAATAGGCTTGCGAAGTGTGAAGTATATTTTTGTTCTTGTGGTTTTATACCAATTTTAATTCCACAGCTGCATATCTGAGAAGCAGGATTTCCTTGGTTAGCTTCCCAGATTCTCTTTCTCTCCGTCTTGCTATTTCCCTCCCTTGTATCCTCCCTCTATCTCACCCACTCCGTCTCCTTCTCCGATCCCTACAATCCATAACCTCCCTGTGCCCCCCCCCCCAACACTCCCACCCCCTTCCGTTGCCTGGGGGCTGATTATTTTAGTGGAAATACCGCCATCGTGTATCTTTGCCAGATTCTGCCAGCCCAAGCCTCTGCCACCCCGCCCCTCCCTCCCCGCCCCCATACCCACATCCCTCCACTTAGAATAACCAATCTGATGATGTGACAGTTTCTTTCTCCCCATAGAAAATCTGCCGCTAACCCTCTCTCTCTCCTTCTCTCTCGCTCTCTCTCTCTCTCTCATTGGATTCCAGTGTTGTTTGACATGTTATGGAAGGGTTTCAGGTTCCCACCTCCGCAATCCTTTTTCTATCCCAGGGAAGCGGTTGGCATGGGAATCTAATACTTGGCAAAGAGGGCAAGGAAGGAGGGGGTGATATTTAAAAAAAGAAAAAAAAATACAATCTCTTTCAGCACAACTCGTCGTTGTCCTCCCGCAAATATCCCCGTCATTTGCAGCGATTCGTCTGATTGACTCTTTGATTTCGCTCGGCGCTTGATCAACTTCATGCAGAGTTAAAATGTCAAGGTTGCATCCCTTGATTCGTCTATTTGTCCTGTCATGGCTGTATTGAACGCCATTGACATTTGCTTGAGTTCACGGTAATGAGTTTAAATCAGGTCAGGTCGTAGAAGTTTGACGGTGGAGCCATGAAGGCCTCATCCTTCATCATGGCATGTAGACTCTAAATGTCCGTCACAGCCGTCCTCAGTTTGTAGACGGGCATCTGAGCCCGTAGGCTCATGCTGATGCTAATCACACACCTGAGTGAAAACGCACCTTTAATATCCACCGGTGCGATTGATGGTGGTCATCAACAATTTATTTTTGGTCATTATCTGTCATCAGCATCATTGTGATTCTATCTGCAATCATTTACAGCTAGAATCTTCCCATTATGGTTCACTCTGGTTGGTTTAAGTTATTTTAGGCGAAGGGTAAGCCTGGAAGAGGTTAATCAACTCTCTCTTGTTATATTGTCTCAGTTAACGTATTGCCCAATAGTGCCGCCCCCCCCCCCCCCGCCCCCCTCTTTTGCTGTCTGTTTTCCACAATGGCTCAGCAGTGGTGGGATCTGGCTGCCTACAGATAACTGCCGTCTTTGTGCAACCCATTCTGAGCAGCTACACACGCTATACCATTCAGACAGGGTTAGGGTATTTATTTGTGCATTCTGATCATTTACATGCATTTAAATCACATGTCCATGAGCTGACATGTTTATGCGATCACAAATGTTAGGGCTTTAGTGCATGGGGGGGGGGGATGTAAAGAAGAGATCATTTAATTTTCCAAATCGACAGCTCAATATGTGTCCCTCCTGCGAGAGCACAAGGGACACGTATGCGTTGGATCTGGCCCATATTAACATGCATGAGAGGAGATGGGTGCAGATAGCGCTGCATACACATGGTTGTTTATCAATCTGTAGTTCTTCTCGGCATGCAGAGCAGCCTGGCGGCCCCCGTTGTGTGGCTGAGCAGTCAGAGCTGTTATTGTTTAACGCCTCCCTTGATTAGTTTACTCTCGCCTGATTAGAAATTAATTAAAATGATGACACAGATCCCAGAAGAGGAGAGAGAGGAGGAGGAGGAGGAAGAAAATGAAGCCTGTGCACAGGAGGAGGGATGGAGGGGTTGAGGTGGAGAGGAGGGTTAGTGGTTTGTGGGTAACGTCCAGGGTGAAAGGGTGATGTTAAGTCCAATAGGGAGGGATTTGTTGTGGAGAGTGTGGCAGGCGTGAGGGCTAAGTGTTTTGGGGCAGGGGGGGGGGGTAACGTTCAGGGAGTGGTGCTCCTGCGGGGGACAAACATGCCTTAATGAGTGACTCTTGTCGCAATCAGAACGCCGTTTCCTCATGCATTCTAATGAGCTGGATGTTGCAGTGGAGATTGGTTTGCGCTCTAATTTATTCACGATATTTTGTGTACTCGCCCTGTTTATTTAATAACAGGGACCATGCACATTAATCAACAGCTCGGCCATCATCACATCAGCGCCGATCCCCCTCCGTTCTGCTCGGGTCATGCCTCGTGTTCTGCTGGCGAACACTCGGCTGCTATCTTCTTCTTGGTTATTGCGTCCGTGGATGTGGCGAGTGTTGCCATGCGAGTCAGAACAAAAGCGTCGAGCGTTGCGCCGAGGCCTGATAACATCGCGCTTGAGCAAATATCAGTGCTGCAAACATTTGAGTGCGTGTCTGAGGCTTACACGTCACCCATGGATGATCCTGTAATTCTCTCTGCTAATAATTCTCCCTGGAGTCTCACCCCGTGCCCCCCCCCCCCCCCCCCACCCCCCCCCCCACCCCCTCTGCTTCTGCTCCGACTAAGCAGACTTTTAATCCACGGGGAGATTTTTCCAAGTTTGGCCTTCATAGCAACCAAGGTCTAATTCTCCTTTCGCCTCATACACCCCCCCCACCCCCCCTCTCTATGACAATTTTGTCCATTGCTCTGCAGTGTTTCTCTCCCCTTTTCTACCCTCCTCCCCCCCCATTTTCCTCCCGTTATCCATCCCATAATGTAGTCAGAGCATTGTAAAAGCTTGTGCATGAGGCCATGGGTGCATTTGTGTGTGTGAGGGGGGCCTTATGGTGCAGAGACTAGTGGGTTTCCCATAGCGATGAGGGCCGCTGGTTCTCCTGGTAACCTAATTGGCATGTGTTTCCTGGCAGGTCTCATTGTGGCCTCCCCTAATCACTGTCCCCAGCCCTAACAAGAGCGGCCTACAGTATTGCTGCTGCTCTGGAGGAGCCTGTCTTTTGTTGTTTTAGTTCTTTCTATTTTTTCCTCTTGTCTGTCCTCACCCACCTCGTCCTAACAGAGGGACTCGTTGAGACGGCCTGATTACCTCAGTCACAACCAGTGTGTGTGTGTGTGTGTGCGTGTGTGTGCGTGTGTGTGTGAACAACCCCCCCCCCCCCACTATAAAACCAGTTGGTTTATCGAGGCACACTGCTGCCCAACTGAGCATGTAAACCGTAATTGGGAAATGCTTTAAATAATTTCTAATTAGTACAAGTGTGGTAATAATTGGCTGGCTAATCTGAGGATTAATTAGCGGTGTTGTGTGTGAGTGAGAGACTGAGTGCTCGGTGAACATGTGTGCGGGACATTGTGCACGCCCACATATGCGTGTGTGTGTGTGTGTGTGTGGGTCGATGAGCGTGCGTGTGCATGAGTGCGCTGCACGGACACAGTCGGGTGTGGACGGGCGGCTGAATAGACCCCAGGTCCTGCAGCTTGCTAATGGAATCCTGCCCACTCAAGGAGGTCTGTGGAGGAGGGAGGCCAAGACAGAAGTAGCTTTGTTGGCCGAGTTGTGCCGTGGGTGGCCCCCCCCCCCTGCATCCTCCCCCTCTCTTATGACCCCCACCTTGTTTAACAGCTAACCTCGCCTCCACCTCCCCTTCACCTCGCCCGGCCGACCAAGCCCCAGTCGCCCTCACCTCTCTTGCTGTGCACACTGCTCTCATCTTCTTTCTTTGGCTAAATGACACGTTTTATTTTCTGTGACCCAGTGTGCTCCTGGGCGGGAGGTGCTTCCCCCCCCCCCCTGTTCTTTACCGAGACGTATTCGTCTGCCACTTTCTCCTCTCCAGCTATGCTCACCCTCTTCCACCCATCTCCACATGTTTCCCTTCTTCCCATCTTCCCATGGAGGAGCGGGGGGAGCTAGCGCCAGGCTCTTGAGTTGCGTACTTCCACCTGGTCTAGCCTCTAATTACGGCATCCTTTCTTTTGTAAAGAGGAATGGAGGGAGGGAAAAAAGAAGGAAATGAAGAGCAAGAAGAGGACAACCACTTGTTGCTCCAAGCATTGCTTTGACAACTCGCCTCATTGAATTGGTGTCATTGAGCAACAAGGGCGCTAAGCTTTCAGCGATGCATTGAATTAGGAACTTTTAGTTTCCAAAAAAAGCTCGAGTTATAAACAAAATTCAAGGTCTGCATCAGGAAGGATCTCGCTGTCCTCCTCATTCCCCTATATTATTATTTACCATCCATCCCTTTCCCTCCCCCTCCCCCACCTCCTACCCCCCTTCTCTCGCCGTCACTCCGTGTGACAGATGTCTGTGAAGGCCACGCAAATGGTGAGCAGGAAGCCAGTTAACAAACAAGCTTGGATCAATATGGGGGTCTAATTGATCATTGATATTAATTGACTAATAGTCATTTGTTGGTCTTCGTACCTCTCAGAAATCTCCAACCGTCCGCCTGGCCGTTAAGCACAATTCAACGCGGCTCTGTGCTGCAGCTGCAGAGACATTTTGAGCTGACATGTAGCGTAGCTTCATTTCATAACACTACGTCAAAAGCATTGATTCATTTATTGATAGGCAACGAGGAATACATTCATAAAAATGCTAATATTACTTTGATCTTTTTAAATGGATGATTTTTGTTTTGTTTGTGTTAAGTGAAAATGTATTTGTAAATTCAGTAACACGATCAGTTATTGACCTTCAAGAAGCGCATGCTTTCACTGTTTACTTGACGGCCTTCGTGTCTCTGTGACTGATAGCATGCAGATTTATCTAATGGCCCTGATCACCCTTCTGTTAATTTGGTTAGCAAGATGCACTTATAAAGGTTGCATGATTTATTACGGCTCCAGTGAGATGCTTCACACACATGGAGGCAGGAGGTGGGTTTTGAAGCAGACCCCTTTTCCTCAGTGATGTACAGTATACTCGTACCATGAGGCTGGTTTGGGTGCCTGGCCCATTCGCTGACATTAACTGGGCTGGTACAAGGACGTAACCGTCCCCTTCCCCTCCTCCTCCTCCCATTCCTCCCAGTTAATCAGACTGGTCTGAAAAGGAGGCTGATAAGCCTATTGTCTGGCTGACAATGTCTTGGTGATAGGCCCATACCGGCCAACTGGATGCCGCTCTGTCCCCTCTCCTCCCGCATAAACCCATTCCATATTACCTTGCCCCGAACCCCTCTTTTCTCCACACCCCTTTATCAACCCTTCTTCACGCTTATTTCTCAAAACTCTCCTACGCCCTTTTGCCTTTGCCATGCCTGCACCTCTCCCGCCCCCCTGCCGCTCCTTGCTATCCCTCCCTGACCCTTGTCTTCTCTCCCCTCTCTGCTCACCCTTTCCTCTTCTCCATTGAGCGGTGCGAGAGCCACCAGAGGGAACTCATTAGAGCACTGCTCCCAGGTTAATTGGCTAGCTCAAAGAAAAGGACTGAGAAAGAAGAAATGAATAAGAAGAACACCCACTCAGTCCAGGAAGAAAAGAGAATTGACCCGCATGTTTCTCACGCTGGCAGCTCCACTAAACAGTGATGCAGCTGCTGTCAGGCCAGATGTTTCTCCCTTCCACTGATTGGTGCTCCAGTCCTGCTAACGGTGCATGCCGAGAGGCCAAGGCCTCGGCCTCTATTGTTGGACTTATCTACAATAGACCTACATAACAAATCTGTAAGGCGCCCTGTGCGACAGGTTCATATTTCTCCACGAAGGGAAGTACGATAGCATCAAGCTGAATTGAAAGCGTTATCCGCTGTGCATCAGGATGAGTCAATGCAGCGGTGGATCTGCACGCGCCCATTCGTGCGCATGTCGGCCACAGCAGAGCGAGCGGTTGCGACCCTCGATGTCCTGGGAAACAGAGGGAAATGACTCTTGAGAGAGTGTGTTGTAGGAGTGGTGCTTATGACAATACCAGGGGTGTGTGAGTGGAGTCTGGAGTGCTGTCCACTCTTTAATTAACCATGCCGCTTCCTGTCACTTTGGGCAGCCAGAAAATGACTGAACTTATGATGCCACAGCAGTAATAAATCATTCATTCATTCTGTGACCGGAGCAAAGTTACCAATACAGAAAGAGTTTCTAAATTAGTGTACATTTACACATAGCAAATATGTAAACTCACTTAAAATACCTTGCTCATTACTTTATGTTGAATATTATGAATTTCCAAAAAAAAAAAAGCAAATTTAAATCAGAAATTTTGTGCAACTATATTTTGCAAGGAAGTACTAATTTTTGTCATTAGACACAAACTCGTCATTTTTAATTATCACCCAATCCTAAATGACTCTTTTTGTTGACACGGTAATTTCCCACCCCATAGAGCCACAATCTGAGGAATCTGGGGTTCCATCAGAAGCAGCATATTAAAGTTACTGTTACACCAGCAATGCTAACTTTAAATCAAGTTTATATAAGCAGAGAAAAACTGTAATAAGTGCTTTACAAGTAATAGAAGGATATTATCAAAAAGCTCAGCTTTGTCTGCAGCCAAGAAGAGTATGCATTTCACATGTGGATAATAAAAACATTTCAAGTGGCTGAATCTACGACCAGAGAATGACTGCAGAGTCTTTAAAGAGGCCGTCTCGGTCTGCTAGACTGATTCTGTGTCAGTGCATGGCTTAAAATGTCTGACAAAGAAAACTGTTGCTCACCAGTAAGTTTACTGGAACAATATTGCTCCATCTTTTGCACATATAAATTTCCAATACAGCAAATAATCATTGATCAGAAATCATTAAATTAAACACCTAACATCAGATTAGATATTTTCTTTGATGCCCCTTGTTGCATTGTAAACCAATAACTTTATGATCATGATGCATGCTCTGTCACCTGAGTGAGATCCAGAGCTGCTAATATGTATATGTATATGTACTGTACTGTAAGTACTGCGTTAAGAAGGCGGTTCCTTCAGGGTCCAAATCATGGAGTAACTGTAATGAGTGGAGTTTAGGTAGATGGAGTGGTGGCAGGAGGAGAGAACAAACAGCTCCTACCCTGTCCCCGTTTTCTCTTCTCGTTCTCTCCGGTGAGATGATAACAGGATCAGCGGTTCTCTGGGCCTCAGCCAGGACAGGGATCATATTCATAGGGGGGGGGGGGGAGACTCGCTCTATAGACTGGCTGCACTATAGAGGTAGAAACAGCAACAAGCTGATCTTCGGCTGTCTTCACTCCTCTGCCTCAGTTTGTTGGTCATTGCTGCTTGTAACCCCCTCCCACCAACCTCCCCCTTGTCTTTTCAGCAGGGAGAGAGAAAGCAAAAAGCAAGACAGGAGGCACTGCATAGATTTGCTGCCATTGTGTGTCAATCATTCTATGTGTGTGTGTGTGTGTGAGAGAGAGAAATAGCACGAGAGAGAACGCTTTACCTCCAGTGATTAGCTCTGTCAATACAGTAAGGCCTTGAGGAGCAGGAGGGTGAGGAGAGGAAGGTGCCTATCGGCCTGCCGGCTCGGTGCTCAATGCTGTTGGTGTTTGTGTGCGTGCATGTCAGAGCGGGACGACATTTGCTCATCCGTCTTCTTGATAATGTGTTTGTCTGTGAGAGTTTATTTTTGATCTGAATTCGAGCTGAGCTACTTGCTTTTGTTGGACACTGAAGCAGCAAATCTGCACAAATAAAACGAAAAGATACTCCAGTACAGTGCAGTCACACACACACACACACACACACACACATGTCTTTTTGCTCATGTCAGAAGTGGGTGTGCTGAGTATTGCCTTGAGCTGCAGATGAACATGAAATAAACACAAACTAGGGTAGTGACAGTTTTAAATCGGCTTTAGATCCCTATGAAAGGTAAAGGATTAGGATGCTTTTTCCGGTCCTGAGGAGATAGGACACAGTCTTGGAGGAGAGCCCACTCCTCTCAGCCCACTGTGGGATGGGTGTCTATCTTCTAATCTTCTAAAGCACTTTTACAACATTTGCATCTTTGCCTGTGTACACCCGTCTATATAAGCTATGATTTAATAAATAAATAAAAATCCGGATCATTTACACAAAGATGTGAGAATAATTTTGTGTGTGATGCATCATCAGGTTCACTGGGTTTTTGTTTAATTACTAAGTATCACAATGAACTATATTTTATTATCAACATTATGTGCATTACTAATTGTCTACTTGATACAGCATATATTTTGCTATGCAATTTGTTTTGTGAACACAACTCGACAATTAATTCATTTTTAAATCCTTTTATTTTTAGTACCGGTATATTGTGCCCATTTTAATGTTTTTGTTTTGTTATTTTTAGATCTCTGCAATCTTTTAATTGTATATGTTTAATATTAATCATTATTATTTCAGCACTAAAAATTACAGGCTTTTTTTTTGTTCTTTGAAGTGGTTTTAATTCTCACTATTTTGATTATATTCATGAACTAATTGATGTCATTATAGGATTTAGTTCTCTTAGAAAAAGACAAACTATAAGAAAACTTTCCGGCGATGCTTTCATAAGTATTTAGTCACTATATTTAATTTTGCGTTTTCATATTTCTTTTAATGATTAGTCTATAAACTGCTCACTCGTCTATTGATTTGAGTTTATTCCCGTATTTTTTATTTTTTTTTTACCAAATCAGACATGAAACCGTCCCGGGAAGACGATTCTTTTCTTTCTTTCTTTTTCTTTTCTTTTAATTTGTCCTTATTTCGTCACTTTCCCTACCGAGTGCACGGAGCGAACTCGCAACAAAATTAAATTACATTTTCTATTGAAAGTGTTGCTGTTGTTATTCAGATGCTGGTTTAGGGGGTCTTTTGTGTGAATCTAATTATTCTCCCCTATCAGGACGGTCCACAGGGTAATTAGTCACTTCTCACCAAAGTCCTCCCTGCATCCTCAGATTCTTATCACCATAACTCTGACATTTTAAAAGAGACATTTTTGTCTCCTGTATGATAGCCATTTTTATTATTATTATTTTATTCATATTTATAAAACAATTTGGAGACGCAGCGTGCGCGTAAAGAGCCTCTGCTTTCCGAAAGCGCACCTGCCATTCAATTGTTCCGCGTTGGAGGAGAGGAGGAAAAACGTTTCAGCCTGTCTGTTTCCCCAGACAGGCTGAAACGTTGCGTCGGGCCAATCAGCGCAATAACGCGGCGTGGAGCAGGGAGGAGACGTAACGAGCGAAGGAGGAACAGTAGTCTGGATTCAAAAGGAGCGCATGAATGGGTTTTTAGGTTCGGCCTGGCGAGACGTCCGGAGCAGGAGGACAATTCAGCGGCTCTCAATGAATGGCCACACTTGGATAAATTGGTGCATTTGAGTGTCTGTAATATTCTCCACGGACCGTCTCTCTCACAGGAGCAACGACCGACAGAAAATGTACAATATCAAATGTACTTGAAAGCTACAAAAAATAACCTCAAATATCAATTTAGGGAAATAAATAAGAGTTTAAAGTAAAAAAGAAAAAGAAATTCATGAATCTTAAAACTCCTACTGAATGAATAGAGTGGTAATTTGGCCTCTTCATCATCATAGTGGCTAAACCGTTTTAAATAGTTGAATCGTTTAGATAATAAATATTTTTTTGCTTCAGCTTCAAACGCCACATTACTGTTATTTACAGCCCCCCCCCCCCCCCCCCCCAAAAAAAACCAGACTCTACCTCTGAATGGATTTCTTTCTTGAAGCATTCATTTTATTTTCTCAGCTGTCTCCCTTTGCTGTTTTCAAGGCTGTGGACTAATAATGTCTCTGCGTAGCTGCTGATCAGACGCAGTTACCCCAATGGTCTCAATTTAAAAGGCCTCCTTTCTCAAATCAGTTTAATACCTTCTTATGCCCTTGATGAACCAAGCACCTTTTCAGTATAGTTCTGACTTCCTAAGTCTAATATGCCAACAATACATTTTACCTGGCCTCTGCAGAAATGCTTATTTTTGGCTGCAGGCACAGACCTCTAATTATTTCTTTAGGAGGAGAACAATTTATAAATGCATGTGCTACTGTATTCGTGCTCTGCTGCCTAAAGGTCAGAGCCGACAGGTGGCATCAAACCATCAGAGGCTTGTGACTTACCAGTAATTAAAATGAAATTAAAACAAAAGCAACATAAGTGAGGGTCTATGATGGACCACGTTTTGCATGTGAGCCTCCAAATATCAATTTATTTACGCTTCATACCTGGCAAGTGTTGATAATCCGAGATTCTGCCGCTTTTAAAAAGCGAAAGAGAGAATGTGGCTGCGAGTGTTTTCTAATCGGAGTCGCTGTTGATTTGTTGTCACCATGCTCCCAGACAAAGTGGCATTTCCTGGTCGTTCCCATCCCCGTCTGAGTTATCTGACACCAAAAAAAATACGGCTAGGGGGGGGGGGGGCAGGGAGACGAGGCACCATGCACAGCCTTATCCCAGTAAGGAGATGGCTTCTTATCAGATCAGGCTAGGAAGTTTATTTTATGGAGTAAATCTGTATAGAGGGGATAAAGAAATGACACATCCCTTGCGGACACAAAGGAAGAAGGAGATTAGTCCTCCAGCAGCATATATGGCTTTAGTTCAACCTGACAGGCAGCGGATTGAAAGGTCATGAAATAATAATCCCCCTATTCTTCTGGTCTAATCCTACGAGGGTGTGTTTCACTATGGGAACGTATGGGCTGAGGCTATGTGCTGCAGAGATGTTCATTTTCTGCTGTCACTGTATTTAGATAGGCATCCAACACTGATTTAAATTAATTAGACTAATTATGATTGAAGAGGGATTTTATTTTAATAATGAATACCAGCATGTCTGTCTCTGATGTTAGAGGTTTTAGGCTCTTTTTTTTTGTAATTCATGTTTGCATATCCTGGAGGTGATTTTCTGGGTGTCTTTTTTTTATTTTTATTTTTATCAACATGTCAGGGGTTAAAGAGACATTGCAAAGATTTTCCGTCACTAAGAGGCTTTTCCTGAAGCATGACACACACATCAGATGCAGTTTTTTTTCCCACCGGTACAGATATATGATAATTATTATATCTCATTGCATGTTTCTAACATCAAATGACCCCCTGGCCTGTAGTTTATACACACCTGTAGGCAAAAGCTGAGCTTAAAATAATTCAGACGAGACAATCGTTCAGATGAGTTTTGTTGTGGTAAATCTTCGTCAAACTTCACATGGCATGTTCTGCCGTGTCGTCCACGCTGCAGCGCTTCTTAGTTTGACATCACGAGCTTGACAGTGGAATGCTTTCTCTGTTTGCTGATGGATTTCAAGCCAACTTTAAATTTGCATTCTGCCTCCTTAAAGTGTTTTAGAGGCTTTGCTTGTTTAGTAATTTGCCTTCCAAGTATTTCTCCCACCATGAAGGAAGTGAGGAGGGCGGATAAAGGGCTTGATCTGTCCCGGTCGACTATATGTTGTCATGTTTTTTTTGGTTTTGGTGAAAACCTCAAGGACCGTTGAATATGTTTTCTCGAAAAATTCTATACCCATGTCCCATGTCCGTGCGCTTTTCATTTTTTATTTATTTTTACTGTTGCATTCCTGATTCTTTGGTCTTTGCCTCGTTCTGGTTGTCGGTTTCATTTCCAGAGCAGATCCCAAAAATAATTCACTTTTTTTTATGAAACTTTCCACAGAATCTTTAAGTATTAAAGTGGTGTGTTTTGCTATTGATTAACTTTCAATAGTTGTGTTCTTTGTTTCTATGGTTACAAGTTGAATTCAGACTCATCCGATTTGTGGGATTTGTCTCAGACGAGGTTTTCTCGGTCACAGTACCAAAATTGTAAAACGTTTTTCTTTCATGTACTAGAGAAGAATCTGGAATCATTTCTTCCCGTCTTTCTTCGGGGAGACGCACCAGTGGTGAGAAATCCTAAATATTTCATGCTCTAAAATGTCTTTATTGATCATTAGCAGATAATATAAATTTACTCTTGCGTGCCCGGTAATTTATCAGTTCTAGATATGTGCATCCCTAATCGAGTGTGATACAAACACACAGATCCACCCAGGGAGTGAATTGAGTGTGAGTTTTCATGTGTGTGTGTGTGTCCGTGTGTGTACAAGAGAAACAGGGGCAGATTACGCCATTTAGGGAAATGTGATGTAGCATAGTCGATGTGTGTTACTGCAAGTGTGTCCGTGGGCATGTTTTTGTGTGTGTTTGGAGTGGGGTGGGTAGAGAGGTGAAGGGATGGGGGGGGGGGGCACAGTCTACCCAATAGCCCGATAATCAAGCATCGAAAATGAGAGAGAGAGAAATTCAATGCAAACTAATGTGTTCCACACAATTACTCGATTAATAATTCTTATTCCATTACAGCGCCATGGAGACTCGGGGAAAGAAAGAGATGGTGGGAGAGCGAGATTTTCGGAAATAGGGACAGACACAAGGAAGGGGGAGGCATGAGAGGTGGGGGGGAAAGAACATCAGGCTAAGAGATCTGCAGTGGCTGTATATTTCCCAATGTCTAGTTAAGGCTGCAAGGCAGGGGTCAGGAAACTTAATTATAGCATAAGTGGATAGAAACTGCAGAATGATAAAGAGAAACATGCAGACAGATTGGAATGGCAAGGACAGGTTTAATACTATTTTCTCCTGTCTGCTTCCCTCCCACAATGCAAGTACAGCCCAGACCTGGAAACAGCCCATATGCCCCACTCGACAATAACACTAATGCATATCAAAATTACATACTCAAAAGCTGCAGGACATTTTGCATTGGCCACTATTACGTTCCAATTTTGAGGGTTCAAGTAAATGCATATCCCATGTAATGGTGATATCACAGGAACGTATTTCCATTCTGCGTGTCAGAGCTCCAGATAAGCCTTCACCTGTGAATGAACAAGAGTTATTAAATCTCCACTCGTGGACCGGCTGAATAAATCATATTTTAATTTTTAAGCCTCCCGTTAATTCTTCGTCCTCTCCTATTTATTTATTTTTCCTTAATATCACAAAATCCAGTGTGATTTTTTAAAGGAAACCACACGCACGTCTTTCACGTGTCCTGATTTGGATTTCAAATTGGTGCGCATCAATGGGTGGCGTGATGCACACATCCTCTGTGCGAGCTCTGCAATCTATTTGCACTGTACTAGATTTGCATATCTGCAGCTCATGAAGCAAGGATTTTAATTTCCTCCTGCTGGAGATAAATATCACCTCGTTGGAGCAGATGGGTGGAGGCAGGATGGGGTCAATGGAAGACGAAGCAGGACAATGACACTGGTTCAGAAACTGAATGGCCAGAAGTAATAAAATTGCACAATTTCCATACAGCAGAGTTAAAAAAAATAAAAAATTAGGATTAAATGTGATATTAGGAGATTGTAACCAGATGTGGGAATTATATTCCGTGTACCAGATGGTTAGCACACATATGCATACAGAGCGGACCAGATTTGTGACAGCATGTTTCTCATTTACATTTTTACAAAAATAAAATCACTTCTTGTCCCCTAAAACCTAACAGTGATCATAAATTCTAACATTTCCACCGTATTCCTTTTAATAGCATCATGTACACATATATGGTCCTCATCAATATCTGTATTCAATATAATTAATGCTCACTGCAGAGCTTGATTTTATTTCTTGCCGCTGCTGGTATATTGTACTGATCGCCATATTTAAGGTGGCATATTCTATGAATTAGTGTCAACTAAGCACCTTTCACATGGCAATATTAGACACCATAGAAATCATTAATTAACTTCAGAAAGATGGGATTTAATCAGAGTTTGAATTTAGCTCACATGTACCGCTGTAATTGGATGAAAGATCAGACAAAGTGAACTTTGCTTGATTTGAACTTCAAATTAAAGGATGTGCTTTATGGGGACCTTCAACATTTTTGTACACCATTTGTATTAGACATGGGCAAAGGGATTGCAAGAATAGCTTCTGAATACTGAACAGCTCTTGCGGGACTCGTGTAAACCTCTTGTTATTTGGATTTAGCAGTCTTGTAATTAAAGTATCTCTAAAGGGGACGGTTCTGCTTTCCACCCCGCGTGGAGCCAAGGCCAGACTGTAGGTGATGGAGGAGCAGATGAGGTGGAGAGGAGAGCATTATCTTGTATGTATTTATTTATTAAAGACACCAATGCCAATCAGAATCCCAAGTCATGGATTCTGCTATTGATGCCAGCCAGAATTATTAATTAAAAGCAGTTTCGCACACACCAATGCGTGCGTTGCACATGTGCAAACCCTCATGTAACAAGTTCATCTGATTTTCAAAGACGCAACACTGTCGGATAAGGCGACAGAGAGAGAGAGCGAGAGAGCAGGGGAGAGTGGAGAAGGCTAGAAATCTGCATCACAGTGCTAATTTAATCAGACTTCAGTAATACCTCTTCTTCTCCTCGCTCCCCGGGCGGCTTGTGGTTTCTCTGCTAGCTTGAGGAGAAGATGAAGGGAGCTTTCAGCCTCTTAGAAGATGAGGGTTCAAGAACGAAGAGATTAAGGAAGTGAGAGTGCGACTGAAAAGGGGGCTGGGGATTATGTCATCTAATTGATGTGCTCTCTTAATGTACCTTTAAACATGTGTCACCAGGGCCTTGCTTTTATAGTACCTAGTCACTCACAGGGAGGTTAAGGTATTAACCCAGAAATACTTTGCAACACGCGTGTAGCTCATGTATCAGGGTTTAAGACACTTTGATATGCATACCGGATGTGGAGAGATCGCCTTTGACAAAGGAAGTCCAAACCAGCTCAGCTTCCCGCATGCTGCCCTGCATTTTACAGATCTCTATATCAAAAAAGAAATCCTTTATCAAATGATCACAGGACGAAAGTGTGTCTTTATTCTACATCTTCAGCTGCAAAGAGAATGTTCCACAATCTCGTCTAACTTGGACTCTGAGCAAATGATTCGACTGCCGTGTTCTCCTCTAACCGCTGAATGAATTGCTGCTTGTCTCAACAAAATGACAGCGTCGAGTGTGTGTGTGAAGATCTGCCGATCTTATCCATAAGAATGTTATGGGGTTAAGTGTACTTTGCGTGTGTGTGTGTGTGTGTGTGTGTGTGTGTGTGGTTGCGCGTGCACACATACACTCTTCCAAGTGTCTGTACTGTGTGCAACCATTCGATTAAATCCACAGCTATCACTAACTGGATTAGCTGAGTGGACAGCAGAAGTCTATCATTGCTTATTGATTTCCTCTGATTCCCATCAGACCATCAGGGCGGGACATTCTGAGCGGTCCCGGTGGGAATTGGTGCCGTGGGCACCGGGTTAACGGATTGCGGCTCACATATCTGTGAGGCTTCAAAGCAGGTTCCCATCATTCCATGTCAGGAAAAGTCAAATAAGCCGAAGCTATCAGGAACAACAGATGCTCCTGTCTCTCCTCCCTGTGTGAGAAATACAGTTTGTCTCAAGTGAACACTCAGGGATCAATCTAATCAATTGATCAGTGGGACAGCAGTGTTGAACTACAGTGAGTGAGTCTGGCCTTTTAGATCCTGGAATCAGCTGCTGGTCCGATTTGACAATTAAATCAGTGGCATTTAATTTTTGCTGCTGCTCAGATCGCCGCTGCTTTTATGCCACAGTTTGTGTCATATGTTTGTTGATGCAGGAGATCAATGGGAGTCATGCCATGATTTATCAATCAGTGTCTGAGTTCAACCTCTGGTACCGCAACACTAATCAGTATATCAAATGTGATTGGACAGCATTGCAATTTCATTCCACCCAATGACTGCTTCATTAGTTATATCTACCCTTCGTGATTAAACAATGTGCTGTTTTTGACATGGTGGTGATTCGAGATAATTTTATTTATTACATTACAGCAAGCAGTAACGCAATGAAAACAGATGTGTTCAAAATAAATTCATTTTACTTGGTTGAATTCAATTAATACTACAAATTCCATGAAGTTAGTTGAACTTAAAGATTTTACATCTTCTAAATTCTGTGAAATTAAACCAAAGGTTTAATTTCTCATGTTGTTTGGAGGCTTAAGTTATTCGAAACTTTGATTAATTAAGATATTCTGCTGGGCTTTATGGGGAGCTATCATATAAATATCCATTAATGGCCTTTTCATTTCATTTCCAAAGCTACTTTTGAATCCGATGCCCCGGCGGCTGTCGGAGCATTCTGTTTGTGCGTCAGTCGGTGTGTTTCAGTCTCTTTGATGTTTGCTGTTCTTGAACTGAGGAGCACCTCATTCATCTGCATGCTGCTGGGACAAGCATAGAAAACCCCTGAGATAACTCCCTGCAGACTCGGCGTGGAAAGCAGCAGGTCAGCCTCCTAAAAGAGGAAGATGGAGTTTCCTCCTTAGATCGGATACGGCAGAAGAATGGGCGACTTTTCTTATATTCACAAGCACTTTGAGTCAGACTCAAAAGATCAAACAGAAGTGACAATGAGGATGTGTTTGTCAGGGTGGTTTGTCCCAAAGAATTTCCACATTAAGGCTAATTTATCATCCTCTTTCACAAATGGTGTCCATTGTTTCTTTCCTTCCAGAATAAGAGATGGAGAGAGAGAGAGAATAATCTCGTGGAAGCTGTCAGCAGTTCCTCGCTGGCTCGGGTGTCAAAGGCTAAAAGAGGTCTGAGAAATGTAGTAAAATTAATAATGGTGTCTGTGAACGGGTGAAAGAGACGTGTATGACAAGGTTTAAAAGTGGAATCTCTGGATGCAGCTGTGACAGGAGCAGGAAATTTAGTCAAATTAAAAGTGGTAATTGCTTTACTAATTTCTCCTATTAATTTCTCACACTGCATGAAAGAGTGGGGCGGAATAATAGGCTAAATGTTTTAACCCCCTCATTGCCTCCATTCCTTCTCTCCACTCACACTCACTGGCGCTGTCCTTGTGTTTTAATAGCTCTTACGCTCTCACCTCTGGATTCTCCTAAAGCTGGAAAAGTGTCTTTGTCTTTTGTGTCTCGCTCACCAAATCTTTTTCACACTCGAAGAATCGATCAAACGTTTATTTAGGTCGGAACAGGTTTATTTTCTCATCATCTTGACAAACTGATATCGCATCACCAAATAGGGCTGCATTTTAGTATAACATAGGAAAATAGAAACTACAAGGATTGTGTTTTGAATGTTGGGCTAGTTTTCTTCTTCTTTATTTTTATTTTTTTCTACTTATTTGTGGAATAAACAACAGCAGCTAATGGTGGCCATCTTTGAATGATAACACAAGACGCTACTTATTATTAATGATGTGAGACACCTTCCCAGCATTCAACACGTGACTCGTATCCGAATTTAGCTATAGTCCATGGAGACTAGCTGGATGATTTGGCTAAATTCCAGTCAGATGGAATATGATTATTATTTTATAATGTAGCTAGTGTAGATACAAGCTCCCAACTTATAGATGCCGTTATCGTGCACCTCCAAGTTTTTATTACAACCAAGAACCTCTGAAAAAACCCATCAATAAACAATTCCAAAACGTTTATTTTTCTTTCCTTCTTACTTTGCAGTTCTACAAACACCGATTCCACTCTTGTTACCGACTCAGCTGCTGTTTCGGAAGTGATAGCTGGGGCTCCGTTAAATATAAAATATGTCTCGGCCTGCTTTTTGAAACGTGACACAAGATGAGTTGTGATTTGACAATGTCGTTAGGCAAGGCTTGAGATAACAGCAGCCCCATGGAGCAGCAGCGATAGCAGCGGTAGCTGGACTTCAGACATGCATTCTGCAACCTCATAATGCTGCCTGCTCTGGTTTGCCACATCTTACGGTACAAATGAGCCTTCTCCTATACTGTAGTGGACAAGGTGGTCAGCCACATCATTTGTTCCCGTCTTGCTTCAAGTGAGTAGTGGAGGCAGTCCATTGAATTCCCATCCGTCATGGTTAGTTACACGCTTGTCAGCTGCCCTCCCACTGCCCAGCAGTCTAGCCATCACCCCTGACCTGGACGCATTATATCTAAATCACATTACACGGCCTTGTGTTCTTTATTTCCCTTTTGAAGTCAGCAGAGTGAGACATCTGTCCAGCCCTGTTTGAGTTTACTTCCCACTCAGCCACCACATCTTAATTAGCTGATCTGATTTTCTATTTGTGTGTGTGTTTGACAGTGTGCATCGATGTTTGTGTTGGCAGATAGGGGGGCTTGTTTGTGGGCTGAGGGTGATTGACAGGCTGATGGGAAGATAATATGCCGAGAGCGACAAACCAAAAGGACCTGGAATTCATTCATTGTGACGATAATGAATCTGAGAGAAAATCCTTGTGTTTGTTCGCAGAGCCATTGAGGCTGGATGACACGGCCTTCCACTGTCAGCCACAGATGGCCCTCACTGAGCGATGCTGCAGCACCTGAGTCCTTCCTGGCTAATAAGGTTGTAATTAAACGCAGCAGTGCGAGGTGGGCTGGCCCTGAGATGAGCTTCTCCATTAGAAATATAAATGTAAGCCTTTCTTCTTCAAACTAGATTCAATTCCCGATATAGCAATCTGTATACGTTTTTCTTTTTCCCATGCAACCTGAAGTCTGCATACAGTACGCGTTTCAGTCTCTCAACATTAACACATGACCAACTGCTCATGTTCAGCCACCATCCCTGCCCTTCTCCAACTTTGGATGCATGCAACCGAATGCGAACCATAATATTTGTGCCTTGATGGTGCTATTCTGTGCTCAAGGCTCACTGTGTCCCCTTGCATGTCCACCATCTATCAAGACGAGGAAGGAAGGAAAAGTCTAAATACATTTATACCGCAGTCAAAGACAGAAAGGTGAGAGGTGTAAGAAAAGGCTTGTGTCTCTCCAACACTAAGGTCCCGGTCCTGCACCTACAGCTAGAAAGACTCGGCTATAAGACTTTCACTGGAATAATAATTAGCCTTGCAGCGCATGGCCTCTCATGTCTCTCCACATGCAGTCTATGGACTATGAGTAGCTCAAGGCGTGCTATTACTGCAGCCCAAAGGTTTGCACGACCACATCGAGACCTAAACGCTGTCTTACAGACCTCTCCGCTCAGTTCCTGTTGGGAATGGTAATTATAACAAGATGCACTATTTTCAGTTTTTGCTGCAACCAAAATATCGAACAGAGACAGATAAATACAGAAAAAATACCCGGAAATACTCGGCTAGTATGTCCAGCTAGAAGAAAAATAAAAATAAATAAAAATCTCAGCGTAAGAATAGAGAAATAATCTGTTATTGAGGCAATGCCATTCAGACAGTGGCTGTGGTTGAAATCTGCAATCGTGTTACCATTGTGATAATCATTATGGTGCTGTAATTCCAGATTTAGATCACCATGGTGATTCATTATTTAATAAGTTTCCTCAAACTGTTTAAGTTGAATTAATTTGTGAAATATGGGATTTTGTCTTGTTTCGTTGCATTATTATTCATTTACTACTTGATAATGATATTGGAATAACAAGTTAATATATTTTGATATTGATATTTATTCTAGTTTTATTTGAACTGCTCTTCCTCATACTCATTATCTCACCCACACACATGCGCTCTGAAAATATAAGCACATAAATAGACTACGTCTCGGTTTTTAAAAAGAATTAAATGACTGCACACCTACTACTTTCAAGAATATTCACGCAACCGCTAAAAGCTGTGTGTAGCGGCCAGCCCCTTCTATTGTTCTGTGCTCAGTCCAAGGCCGTGCGCTATTCAGGCTGCAGAACTCTGCTGCCTCCAATTAGCATTTAACTCATTAGTGTCAGTCGGTGTCTTCTTCTTCATCAAAGTAGCACAGAATTCAATTCATCCTTGTCCTTAAAATCATCTGCTATCCCTCTGCGTCCCCCTGTTTGCTCTCTCGCTCCAACATTAGTTAGCTTCGTTCACTAGCTATAACCCCCCCCCCCTTTTTTTTTTGGTGCATTAATACGGGAAATAAATTAGTTCCTACCAGAAACGGCTTGAAACAAGGTTTGTGGATTGTTTTGAGCAATGAGGAGCAGATGAAAGGAGGAGGAGAAGAAGAACGATCTTTATATTGAGATTCTAGAATGATCGCGTCTGTTCATTTCAGCCCAAATCTGCATCACTTACTAAGTCTAAGGATCACAATGTGGGATATGGTATAAATGTTACACAGTATATTTGGATGGGAATCCAGGCGAGGGCTCTGCTTTTGAGGGTTGATGCTCCCGATGCAGTTGGATAGAGGAAAAAGCAATTCATGTTTAGTAAAATAGTCACAGTACCAAGAGGGTTCTGTTTATTTTTCGACAAACCGTCGAGACGATTATATTCTATCAGGATTTTATTTGCATGTTCGAAGTAAACTTTTCAAACAGTCAGTGTTGTTCATGGTTGTGAAACAACGTTAGGTTATATTTGCCAACCTATAATGCAGACACTATCAATAATATTACAATATACAAGGGTGATATTTAGGACAAATCTTTTCCTCACATCTGGAGCTGCAGCCAGTTTTTCCTGCTGTGCTGATCGCCCAGCTCTATCCCAAGAAGACGTCTCCAATCTGAACACCTGAAGATAGTCATGATGATGTGAGACAAGTGTTTACATTTGAAAATCTGGAACTGTCTATGTTTTCTATTTAATTATCAATTTTTTGATTGAGAAACCAATCAATTAATGGACTTAACTTTTGATTTCTATGTTTGTCCCTACCTGAGTACGAGTGACCCACATCCCCCCCCATACCTCCAGATGTTCAGATTATTTTCTATAAAGTTAATATGATGTAGATCTATATGCCATGTGACAGTTAATGTAGATTATGATGTGTATGATCTTTGCTGTGGGCTCTGTTCCAAACCCAGAGTTCGTCTCATTTAAACTCTTCTGTGCTACTAAAGTCATTCCGCTGCTCCACAACCAGCAGCCTTGTGCATGCAGTTCTCCTGTCATGATGCAGATAGGCTGCAAAAGTATAAATACCATCGTACGTTCAATCTGTTTGGTATTATTAAAATGTGATAATCAAGCGTTAGTATGCAAGACAGGCCATAAGAACGCCTGATATACCCGTTGCTACCAAGATTACTTTTTTAAACATTGCTTGTAATGCTTTCTGGTGTTGTTGTCGTTTTCCTGGGTTGTGTTCCTCTCTGGCTGTCCTCGCAACCCGTCTGCATCTGGACGCGGTCATAAAACGTTATTATAGACATCGTATGATCCTTTTTGTAAGAATATAATGACCACTTTCAGTTTAATCAACAGACGGACTCATTCTGCTCTTAACTAATAATAAAAGCATCATGAACATAAACTTTGCAAAAACCCTGCAAGCACTTTGCAAGCATGTGCATAGAGCTCACGGCTCAGACACACACACACACACACACACACACACACACACACACACACAGAGACATTGGTCCATCAAGCTTCTATCCATCTGTATATCCAAGGGTCTCCAGCGACCTTCCTCCCAACAAGGCCAAAGGACATTCATACTGATTTATTCAAAGGGATGGTTCTCATTCAATTTTCTCCATATTCATAAGCGTGTTTCGCACCCCCGCTCTCATTTTCCTTTTCAGCTTTAAATTAAAGGTACAGCAACGAGCCAGGCCTTTCATCTAGGACTGGGGGTGGAGGGCTGTGGGAGGAAAGCAAAGTCGTGCATGCGGGTGTGTGTTGGCTGGGGTGGGGGCTAAAGGGTTGGGGTGCGTCGGTTGAGGGAGGGAGGGTAGGTATTGGTAGCGGCGAGGCTCTCTCCATTCTGTATTTATTAGCCCCCCTCCGCTCCCCCCCCATGCACACACACACCCAACGACACCTGGCAAAAATGATTCATTAATTCAAAAAGCAGCATTTTTGAAAGCCATATTTCAAAGGCTTTGACAGGAAAGAGAGAGGAGCTAAGTGGAGTAGGGAGAGCTGAATGAAGAGGAGGAGGAGGAGGAGGAGGAGAGGAAGGCAGCGACAAGGTGTTTGAAGGCACAGAGCACACTTCAAGTTTCTGTCATGGCAAAGATCAAGCTGGGGAGAGGAAGGGGACGGTAGAAAAGATCAGGGGAAATTTTGTCAACTCATACTTCCTGCATCACAGAGTGGAGAGATTGGCGTTCCACACAGGAGGAATTGGATGGTCAGCAGACTTTCATTAAAAGTAATATACATGTGGAGATGCAAATTACAGGTAGGAATTTAAAGTAAGACGAGATCATTCTGCATTCATGTTTATTATAAGTACACAGACATTTCTACACACAATCAGTAAACACCTACGGCAGGATCATGTGTCGGCCACTCCCAGTCCGGCTGAATCTTTCATACGGCTGCAGATGACATGGTTAATTATAAATGGCAGGACAAGCCGGGATCCTTAGCCTCAATTAGACGGGGCCACGGGGTTGCTGACCTGCACAACAACTGTCAGTGCCTATTACACACTACACATGGCCAGTGACAGTGAGAGGGCTCGGGATGGAGGGCAGGGCTGGGTTACAAGGGCTACAGCTGTATTCTTTTCTTTATCAGCAAAAAGTGTCATAGACACACACACACACACAAGAGCTAAAACCACAAGAGAAAAACAATTTTCTGTAACACACCAATTTTGTAATCAGTGGAATTAACTACATTATTATTCTATTATTTATGTGTGTGTGTGTGTGTGTGTGTGTGTGTGTGTGTCCGTGCATGCCCACATGTGTATTCATGTTTAAAAATTGCAACTTTAATTTTGGTCTTAACCATTCAGCATCAAGAATGGACAAATCTTCCAGATCTGAAAACGAGAATCCAACGCAAATGGCCTCAAATCTGCATTACTGCTAATGTCCAGCAGGGAGTTAAGGGTTCTCTGTCAGGTTTAATCAGGATGCGTCGTTTCTAGCGTGAAGTAGTCATTGTGTTTTCGATATAAATGGTCCATCATTTGTTTGAGCTTTGATAATTATGAAGTGCCTTTCTGTTAGTAGTTGTGATGCCAGATACCACAAAATACTTTACAGCACTATGGCACTAATCAAGAAGTTAACTGTGAGTGAAGACGATGTGGACACACCAAACCAAACAGGAATCACCATAACAAGTACGAGGACTGTTCACCTTTCATTCTACCTTGGTTTTATATTATTCTATGCTCTAAGTACTGGAGAAAGAGACACATAGATTTGCTCTTTATGCTAAGAATCTGATCATGGGTGGAGTAATTTGTAATTCATTAATTTGTAAATGTTGTGCCATTTATTTCTTTTCATTTTCAAATTTGTGAGTTCATTTCTGCTAGAAAAACTCGAGTGAGTGTGTTTTTCTGATTGCGTAACATTGCTCTTATTGACACTTTCCTTTTCTGTGTCATCTTTGTTGTGATTTCTGCCAGTCTGGGGTAAAGGCCGCTAAGTAAAGGCATCAGTGTCGCCCTCGGCTTGGAGCAGAGCATTGCTATTTGCTGTGTTTTTTTCTCACAGAGGAGCCATCGGTGTAGTATATCCCATTCCCAGGGTGTCTCCAGTAATACTGTCTCTGGGAACAAAACCAAGCAAATAGCCCTGAAATCTATCATATAATGATGCAGCCCTAATGACAGTGGCTTCAGGAGTAGGACAGTTAATCTCTCCTGTCTGCCTTAAACTCTGCATCTTGTAATTGCTGTGTCTTCCTGGCCCCATCTCCTCTCTATTCCACTTTATACCTGTCTGCTGTCTGCTGTGGAGGAAAGGAGTTTAATGGAAAAATTAATTTCCCTAAAACTGACCGTTTCCTGAAACGCGTTAAGTTTCTATCCGTCGATCAGGACTTGTTCATCCAACCCGCTTCGTCCTGCATCTTTGTTTCCCTGTTCGCCTTGGTCTCTCCCTGCTGCCTTACCTGTACTCACCTGTGTCTCTCTGTACAGGTGAGTGAGAGCCGAGCCCCCTTGAGACCATGCTGATTAGCGTATTAAAAATACATGGGATCAGTTTAGGAAAGGGGGCTGGCATGGTGGTATATATTTCTGTTAATTTTTTTTCTCCCCTCCCTCTCCCTTTTCTCTTATGTAGTGACTGATCTGGCAGAATATGATAGCACTGGCTGTCACAGCAATAATTAGGCCTATTTTCCATGAGGTCATCTTACAGGGATGCTGGGCGGCTGTGGTTCACACACAGGGTGCTCTGTGCTGTTCCTGACTGCCCCAGAACCCCCCCCCCCCCCCCAGGATATGATCGTCCACGCAGGGCAACAAAGCATCACTCCGCAACAAGTGAACGAAACATAAAACACTTACAATCTGATATGGACTGTGGTTCCCAATGCTTTGTACGCTGGGACAGTTTGTCCTGCTGGGCTTTGACAGCTCGGAATCAATCAGCCTTTCATTAAACTGTGTCCAGTCTAAGATACTAAACAAGATCTAGCAAGAGGTTTTAAGTTTTTGAGAGAAATACCTGTGATGGATTTCAAAAAGACAAATTTTTTTTTCATGTTAGTTGTTTTGCGTGCACCAAATTCAAGTAATTGAATGTACAAACTTTACGCCTGCGTTGAAACAAAACCTTGAAGTGTGAGGTACGCAGCGTTTAGTAATGTTTCTGCTGCTGAAAGCCAACAGTGCCAACTCAGAGCACAACATATTTCAGCTCCATTCAAAACACTCCCAGGTTGGGTCAACAGCTGCAGGCTAGAATTAGAAATCAATTATTCAGCTTCGACAAGCTCATTAAGTCTCTGAATAGGATTTTCTGTTCTGAGTCTGCCTGCTCATTTCTCCCAGCCTGCAGTTTCTAATTAGTATTTGTTTTTTTATTCTCTTTAAAGTTTGATGGAAGTTCGGGTAAAAACACAGACACTGACTTAACACTAGCTGGCCCGCCGCTTCTCTGAACAGTATCATTATCCGTTGAGGGTGTATCTGTACATCGGAAGACCGCTAAGGTTGTTTGCTTTCAGTCTGGGAACTGTCTAATGACTGGAGTCATCAGGCTAAATTGGGCATTAATAATCAAAGAAGTATAATCTTGGTAAATTAAGCATTAATAATCAAAGGACGGCTGAAAATTATCGCACGCAGAGTAAATGAAGCAGCACTAATGAGCGGGAAGAAAGTGGGCAACGGGTCCGAGAGCGTTCTGGGACATATGGAAGGATGGAAAAATGCATTTATGATGAGCCCACACTGAAGGACTGGATGATGTTGTCATATAAACTTTCCTTCACCCCACTCCATGGCTTCCTTCAAGTGGATCCAGACATAAGCTTGCATTTCATAAAATGCCTACTGATGCCGACATCACCCACCCGGGAAGGAGGCTTATTAGCAAACCCAGTCCACTCCTCACTCCCCCCATCTCTCCCAACCCACCCTGCCTCCTCCCATCCTCCTCTCCTCTCCACATTGTGTCTGTCTATCTGATCCCGTGGCCTTTTGTTGAGCTATGAAAGGCCTGATGCCACACTCATTATTTTCTCCTTTATCTCTCTCCCCACTGCTCTGATTAGAACAGTCGCCCCTGACAGACGCCCTCAGCCAGCTCCTATCCATTACAGTGTGTGTGTGTGTGTGTGTCTGTGTGTGTGGAGTGAAGCTACCCTCCTATATTAATCATAAGTGTTTTAAGCACAGTAAATGTTTGTGTTATTATAAAGAACACAGGGAAACATAGATATTGTAAAATGGATAGCAGGCAGAAGAGTAAATGAGGCGCACTTCGAACATTTTAAGGTTCTTTGTGAGATTAAATTAAATTGCACATGACACACACATACACACACAATCACATTTAATAAATATGGGGAAAATGACTTTTCTGTTTGAGCTTTTGTGTTTGGATGCAGTAAAGCTGGAGGGTCCCCAATTCTGCTGTTTGAGCCATCCATCCATCCATTAGATGAGAATCGTCTTTATCCTCCTTGCGGGTCACGGGTGTTGCTTGGATCCAATCCAAGCCGGCTATGGGTGAGAGGCAGGATACACCCTGGGCACGCCAGCGGGGCCACACAGAAGACAGACAACCAATCACAATGTGTGACAATGAGCAAATACTCGTGGGTTTTATTTTACTGTTGATTTCTAGATTGTACATACCTACGAAGGAGGGAATTCACCCGCCAACCGTAAACATTCATACATACCAAATGTGCACTAAACCAGCATTGATCATTTAACGCATCGCCCACTAATCACAAATAAGCTGTTTATACTTAAAGATTTCATTTATTCATAAATCAGTCACACTAAATTATGGGAAACACTTTTAAATACTGATTATATATATATATAACCCATTTTAAACATATTATTTTCTCATTGGCGCTCTCTCCGTGAGCAGTCTGAATGTGTCATTTTTAATTGCATCATCATGCAAAATGAAGCAGAAATTTGATGAAACTCAGATGGCTTCACCTGAGTTAATGGAATATGGTTTTAAGAGGGAATTAATTATCTTAGTTTAAGGGCGTGAATGAATTTCTCTGGAATGACTGATTTTTGAATGTAAACATTAATGGCCCCCTTGATTAGCATAAGAATCCTGTGTTATTGTCCTGCTGGCCCTACGTCCTATTGGATATGCATCTGTGCTGCACACACACACACACACACACACACGCACACAGACCACAAGCATTAATACACTTATTACCTGCCTTATCTACTAATGATGCATTTTCTGTCTTCACCATTTTCCTAATCCATAAAATGCATTTCTCCAATGAAATTACAGTTTTAACACCAAATAGCCTTACTGGAATCATTTTTGCAGAGGACAATAAAAACAAAACCCCAAAAGAAGATGAGCTCCAGCTTAAGGTAAAGGACAGTGTTCAATGCAAGCATGTGTGAAGAATCATTGTTAAGTTATTCTGCTTTAGTATACATGGCTACATGTGAAACTTGCCACAGGACACCAGAGGCTCAACACGGGAGAATCTGAGGAAAAGTTAAGGGAGAAAAGAGAAGTAAGGAATCATGGGACACAGCTGAAGAGCTAAATTAAGAAAAGGAGGTGAGGAGGAGAGTTAAAGGGCAGGAAAGGAAGGAAGGCTTTGACTTGAGGCCTCCTGGGGATTATGACCTTATTTCAAATTCTGGGTGAGTGACTATAGTTGGGCACCTGAGGACCCACGCATGCACCCGCCTGAAGTCCTGCAGCTCCCTCAAAGGTGAAAGCTGTCACCATTGTCCCCAGTAGGGCTAAATGATGCCTCCAGCCTACCTCTAAGGTTCTTTGGAGGAAGAGTAGTTAAATATTTATTTTATGAAAGAATTGATGCATAACCTGTTGCATTTTAAGACTGATTGGGCCAGGATCTATCCTTGGAAGTTTGCTCCTTTGTTTGTTCTTCCTTCCTTCCTTTTTTGATTGCTTGCTTACGTTGTTGTTTCATCAAGAAAACCGCTGCCAACCTTCTAATCCTGCCACCATGGCATGATTTGTGAAAGCTTTCCTTCGACATGGTTAACATTAACGTAGTTAAACAGCACTTCAATAAAATGAGGTTATAATTAAATCAAATGAACATTTATTAACATAAATGTGTTGCAAATAATGCAAGCAACGATTCCATTGGTTGGAATTTGCTTTTCTTATTTGTAATTAATCAAGCCATCAATTTTTTATGTTTTGTGTTGCCATGGTGATGTTATAAGGGCCACCAGCATGCAGGGTGATATTGAATGATCTTAAATGTGCTGCTATTTTTACTTTATGAATCAGTAAAGCATCAGATCTGACATATTTTATTTTACTTCTAACATTCTGAATGTGTACGTTGTAATAATAGTATTTACGAGGACAATCTGCCTATCTGGTAGTTCCAAGTCCTTCAGTCAGTGGTCGGATTTTAACTTTTGCTGTTGACCCCTCCCACAAAATACATTACTTTAACTGAATATCAAAAGCCACGTCGGAATGCGATGAATTTGTCAATAACAGTCATTACTTTTTACTAATTTATGTCTTATCAGCTGTTGTTAATCTTCTCACACGTATTTCAGTCCAATAATAATTCGTTTTTCAGCTCTGTTTTTACTAAATATTGTAGCGATCGTGAGGGCCAATATATTGGTTTTTTGTTTTTTGAAAATGTAAACATGTACGCCTTTACATAAGAGTATTTATGAAACCTGGCCGAAATGCTATAGCTTTTTCCAGAAGCACTTGTTTTACTTATATTTTGACCTATGCCAAGGAGTAGTTTGTTGATTGTGTTTGTTTTTCCATCGCTTCAGAGTTTCATGAGTCCTCGTCTGAAGCCTGGGGGGCAGGGGGGGTCGCCATGTTGCAGGGATGAACCCATTACATTTTGGAATACATCCAGGTTCACATTTTTTTGCTTTCTTTTATTACGACTTTGTGAGGTCAAACCCACAGCCAACATTTATTCAGTCATTCGTTCACGTAATTAAAAAAAATCTTTCGTTATGAGATCTGAATATTAAAGGCGACCACATACACACGCATGTTGCTGCTAACCGTGACTTTTATACAATAGTTTTAGCTTTTTAAAATATTTTGATGCCCATTTTATATGATTTTTCTGTGGCGCTGTCTCAGCTGGACTTAGACAGTGACATGCTAAATGTCTTCACATTGAACAATGTGAGAAATGGTGCTATTTACATCCTCAGTGTCCTTTATCACATGCACCACTTCCACTAACGACACCACTGCTGTTCCAGAATAGTATTGCACTGTTGGTTGCTGTCAGGGTTGGAATGTGTTGACATTTATGTCCCAGCTCACAGATCAATAGTATCTTTTAAAATATATATCCAAACAAAGAGACACTGAAAGGTGGTTTATAAACCTCGTTTAACAAAAGGCTCCTCAGACTTGGAGGCAGAGACGATGAGGAGAACCGGTACCGCTGTCATTAGGTTCCTGTCGTCCACCTTCCTTCTCCTTACCCCGTCCCTCCGTTCTGCTGCCTCTGCGGCTTCGTGCCTGATCGTGTAAAAACATGCATCGCTGGCTGAATGGGCTGCAGAGTGCGTCAGTGCTAACAAGGTCTAAGGTGAGCAAAGTGGTTAACAAGGAGCCCGTCTGGCTGCCGTCCTCCCTCACAGTCAACCGGGCTCTCTTTGTGTCTTCTGCCTCCTCTGAACCGTCGGGCTGCACCAATCTCCCTCCATACTTGTTCTCCATTTCTTGTCAGTCTCTACATGTGGACAGTGTCCAACATCACATTTTTTGCTGCCACCTAAAAACGATTTTCCATTAATGGGCCCTGACCTTGTCTGACTACTGTACTTAAAAACCTTCTCTGCTGCTCGGCGCACTTTCCTCTAATCACTACCTTCACTCCTTGACACCCCCCCCCCCCCCCCAACTTTCCATCTCACCTCCTCTCCTCACCATAATCTCCTGTTTTTTTTCCTCCTGCATAAATGTTCTGCTCCTCTCACCTTACAAGAACCCCCCTCTGTTGTTTGTGGGGGCTTGCCTGATAGCCATTAGTGTTACACCCTATTACATCAGTAATGACTGAGTGTGAGCTCTAATTAGAGATGTGTTAGGGGGAGCTGACTTACCCTCTCCCCTTCCCTCCTTCCTGACTGCCTTTCTGCAGAGCTGTTACTGTGGCTCCATCGCTGTGGCAACACCATTAGCACAGCACCTCTAAGAGTTGCTGCTCCTGACTGTTAAAACCATTCCGTTCATTGCACACCAATCAGAGGGGAAGGTGTTATGGCTAATTGATAAGCGGAACAATGCATAAAATCTTGCCTCTAATTGCCCTGTGGGAAAGGGAAAGAGTGCCCTGGGAGACAGAGACGGCGGGAGAAGGAGAAAGGGACAGAGTGAGGAGGAAAGTAGCGTGCTAATTTCCACACATACAATTCATATTTAAAATATATCTTCATCCCAACATGCTGTAGGATCCCCCCCCCCCCCCCCCCCTTCTTGAGTAATGCAATGTTTCTTCTGGTTTTGTCATCTGTGATAAGATGATTATCTGAAAGGTCTGTGGCACATTGTGAAGAGAGTCTCGCCTTCTCTGCTGGAGTAGGTAATCCTGGGTAATAGCATTATGGACACAGTGTTTTCCTAAAGCCCATGATTATCCACTGCTGTTTGCTCTGGGATTGACACTGGTCTTTCTCTCTCTCTCTTTTCTTACTCTCACTCACTTGCCCGTGTCATCCTGTCTCTGAATCACCACTCCATCAAGCCCTTATATGCTCTTCTCTCACAAGAGTCGAAGATGAAAATAGAGCGCATGGAGCAACAAAAGAACAAATTGCTTGTAGACAAGAGTGTCCTAGATTTAAATGGCATGTTATGTTCTCTCTGTCAAAAAATCACACTTTCACTTTGTCAGTTTGGGGTTACTATCCAGCTGGAAACACCATTGAGGGCACTGCAATATGCCGTCTACTGAAATTGCTGGTAAAGTCGTACTTACAAACTGGTTTTAGTCGCTTATTTTGAATAGTCTTGGCAAGAAATCTCATTTATCTCTGAATTATTTTGGTGTGTGCTTTAACTCTGGCGTTCTATATGCATATTGTGTTTTACACTTTTGATTCTATTGAATATGTTATGTGGTGCTTTCATGTGAATTTTCTGATTTGGTGGATAATAAATTCTTCCCCTGTCACAGCAGGTCTTAGTTGTGTATCTATTTTTTATATATATATATATATATTCATGATATTAATGTTATTTCTGGGGGAGCAGCAGCACCTTATTTTCATATGTGTCCTGTTTGGGGGTCTTGCGGTTTTTGTGTATCTTGTTATGGAAGTTTGCGTGGCAGAGCGAGATCATATGCTAAGACCTCTGCTCTTAGCCAATTGGCACACTCCTCCCTCAATGCTTTTAGACTTGAACCTGACCTGATCTCTCTCTCTCTCTCTCTCTCTCTCTCTCTCCTTGTTGCTTTTTCCTCCTCTCTAATAGATTCAGCGTTGCAATCTACTTAACTTCCCCACTTTGTGGTTTTAGCTGAGTCCCTTTCTGATGCATTACGTCTTTGAGAGTGACGAGGCAATCTCAGGTGAATCAACTTGAAATGACAGAACGTAAAGCCTGCAGAACTCTGCGGAGAAGCAGGGATGAAACTTGGTTAACTGCCAGTCGAGACATACCAAAAGGTGCATGAGTTGCTGTTGCTGCTGTTTTAAACCATTGTGACTCTATAAGGGTGCGATATCCGTGCGATAAGTGCGTTTGATTTCAATTGAGATACTTTTGAAAAGAATGGTCCTGCCTGCCTCTGTCCAGTTTGTCTCGGCTGCTCCTTATACAACACTGAATGATGTCGTTACGCCACGTTTGTGACAATGAAAGGCTGGGAAATTGCTTTCATAAAATACAAATCGCTCACCTTGCCTCTGACGGGAGGCATGTGGAAATGTGAACCTGCTCGTGTTAAGTCTTGGAGGTTTCATGACACCAGGGTCCAGCGACAGACAGGATTTACACGACAAATAGGACGCACAAGCATCAGAGTGCCACGGAGGGACATCTCTCTGAGGGGTGGAAGTGGTGCGCGTGTGCGTTTTGGGAGAACCATTTTGAGTTTCAGGCATCATGCAGTGAGGACATTTTAGGTACGAGGGGACATTTTGGCTGGGGTCTCACTTTTGAACAGGCGTTCAGAGGGTTGTTCAAGACTTGATCTTAAGATTAAAGAAGAATCGGGTTTAGGGTGATCGCCTCGGGGCTCATAGGGTCCTCGCATGTAGAAAGTACAAGCAAGTGTGCGTCGATGACAGACGCTAACATGTGAATTTGTTAGAAACCGTTCATGAGATTGTGTGTGTGTGTGTGTGTGTGTGTGTGCACGCACCATCCCAGAAGCTGTCTGAGCCACATGCTGGCAAGCTGTGCAGGTTCATATAAACTTAATCCAATTGGATGGTGTGGACTTCACAGTATGATGCAATATTCAATGATTTGAGGGTTACATCGGTTTAACAGCAGAGTAAAAACAGTCAATACCTCCCTCTACCCCCCAGCTTCCCTCTTTACATCCCTTTCTGTTCCCGGAGCAGTAATGGGAGTCAGTATCCAGAAGGAGGCGATGGGGTTGCGGGACTCCTCCTCAAGTCCTCGCCCCTCCTCCCCGAATGCGGCACAGCTGCCTTACAGAACCCCACTGCTCCATCCCATTCATCCTGGCGAGCCAAAAAAAAAAAGTGGCTATTTATTAGAATACTTGTTTTGTATTGTTCTGTGCCGCACAAAAGACGCTTCATTATGTTAGAAGCAAGCTCCTTTCACAGGGAGAAACAATAACTTGGAATTGTCTTTTTTAGAGTGTATAATAATAAATGTCATTTCTTCTTGTCTCTGCCCCTCAGTGTGTGTGGAGTGGTAGGTTTGGGCACCAGGCGTGGATGGCCTTGGCACTCAGTGGCCAGATTGTAGTGGGAGTAGCGGTCTTACATGAAGATTTGTAGGGTTTAGGGCGGCTTTAGGAGTAATGACGGGGGAAATCTGCAGCAGAGGGAACGAGTTGACCATGCGTAAGTTTGCATATTACAATTCTGCATGCACGAACAGGAAGGCATTTTATCCAAGTATGTGTCCTCGGATGCGCTGCTATATATTCGGTGCGATAAATGTATGTTTTATTTTTGTTTAAGATCGAATTTAAGCTGTAAAAAATGTAGGGAAGAACAAACTTGAACGCTTTCTCCTCTCAATGATTTCTCTATTTGTCTTAATTGACCATTCTCAGGAGCGTCTGCGCTCCACCGTGCAGATTTACGCGTTCCTGCGCCGCTCCGCAAAAAGCAGCTGCGTAACGCATAACGCTGCAACCAGTTGCTCTCAAAACGCCGCAATGATTTTTTTTTTTTGAAGCGACAGCGTCGGCCGCTGATCTGCTAGAGAGTGACTGTGTGTCGGGTTTGTTCGCCAGGATTTGGAACAGAAGTCTGCTGCGTGCGGTAAAATGTGGCAGCGTGATTTACGCGCAGCGTTGTGAATATTTGGGTTATGTGGTTCTCCCGGTGGTTTTATTTTACCGCGACCGGGAGATACGTGTGTGTGTGTGTGTGTGTGTGTGTGCGTGTGCGTTGGGGGGGGGGGGGGGGGGGGTTAGTTGAAGAGCTCGAAAACAATTACTTTCCTTTGCGTAACCCAGTTCATGCGGGTCGATCACAACTCCTGTTGTCTTTCCTCAAGCGTCATCCAGTCCCACGAGCGGTGACTTGACACGTGGAGGTTGTAGTTCTGGTTTGGGGTTAACTGCTTTCTAGGGGAAACGATTAAGGGGGGGGGGGGGGGGGCTGAGAAGAGTGGACGGTTTTCTGAGTTTTTAATGTGCGTAAAAAAAACCCGTTATAAACGCAGAATGACCTCCACTGGCCGCCACGCACAGTTATATTATTCATTCTAAAACAGTTTCGATTAATAGAGCGTGGGGGGGGGGGGGGGCATTGGGGGTCGGGCACTGTTGTATAACTGATTTGACCCCTGGCCCCCGTCTAGCGCCATCACGTACGCATCCTGTTGCAGAGGCCGCGCGTAAAAAAGGAGCCAAGTCGTTGTCGTTTGAAGCAAGAGGGGGGTAGAGAAAGGAAACTGGGACCAATAATAATATATTCATAATAAATAAGAATTCCAGTAGCTATTATTGGCCGTCTATCATTTTATGTTTGACATTTAATGCTAATTCAAATGCAATTTAGTCAATTAATAAGTTGCCATGAACCCCTTAAAATATATATTTTAATCTTAATGAAATTTGTTAAATTCTGAAAAATTAAAAAATATTATTATAGTCTTCCTGATTTACCGGGTTTGATCAACATTTAAATGGTCCTAAGTTTAGGGGTTTTAAAAATAAGGGCTATAAATGTTTTATTAATTTGATAATTATTTTCAGTATTTTCCTCCAGTATTTCTTTTACGCGTGTGACGCCTCCACCGCCCCCCTGATCTCTCCGGGTGTCGTCGCGGTCCTGCCATCGGTCCCGGACCGTCGTGATATCCTGTTAACCCCGTCACCAAACACGCGTGGATCCCGTTCTAAACAGAGCCACGCAGTCTATCGCGCACCAGTTAAAATAAAAACAGCAAAGAAGCGTGATTAAATCGTTAGTCTCGCCGTGGGAAGCGCTATTTCGTTTTCCCTGTCAATTAGAGGTTGACGGGGCTTTTCGGGGGAGGTCAGCTGTGAAATCTGAATTATACGCGGAGGGACTCGAACACGCAGACTCGAGTCCTCTCGTCATTCCTTACTTCACTTGGATGCTTAATAAGGAGCATCAAAAGTCCGCCAACATGACAACAACAACAAGGCAGTTTGCATCTTTTTTTTTTCTTCCATGCACGTTCATCTTCCCACACAAACACCCACGGACGCACACACGACCAGGATTAACCACCACCAGCAGACGGCGATAACGGCTTTCCTTGACTCCACGGCCATCTCGGCTGAGACCCATCGATTTTATTTTATTTTATTTATTTATTGTTATTTACCAGTTTGATATGATCTTCTGCGCCGAGTGCGTGGAATTTCTGTTTTGGACATCTCCCATTATTCCATGCACTGATGCCTCATATTTGCAACAAGAGAGAGAAGTTTAAAAATGAATTTAACAAGCGTGAGTTGATCCTCGAGTAATCTCCAAGTGGTTCAGGTTGGAAGTTTGATTCCGGCGCATATACGACTCGGGCCTGGATGCAGTCTGAGTATTGGAGACATATTATAAGGTGAAATAAATAATAATAATAAAAACACCTGCGTGGGAATTGTTTGGAAATCATTCAAACTTTCGTTGAAGCCCGACATCTCTACAGTTCTTTACTAAAGATGTGCTTAAAAGTGATTTTGAAATAATTCAGAGACTATAAGGAGACTCGTTACAGACTAAACTAAACCTTCTGGTCGCCCAATCAGCGCTCACATATCTTAATTATTAGTTCTGTTTTCCTAAAGCCCCTAAAAGCGTGTTTGGAAATGTCACCAGCCTTATGCGTTATTTGTGGGACTGACCCTCCTTTCTGCCTCCTCCTGCTCCTGCTCCTCCTCCTCCTCCTCCCGCTCCTCCTCCTCCTCCGGTGTGTTCTTCCTCTGGTCCGCTAGTCACCTGACCAAACGCCATGCAAATCACTCTGCTGCTGGAGCCTCATTGGCCGCTTGTGGCTCATTTAACCGCTGTCAGTGCGCATCACATGGCCGCCGCTTTAGCCAACTTCTCAACTCCGACAGGGAAAGTGGCTCAAATGCGCATTCTACCACAGTGGACGTGAACCAACCCAGGCGAAGGCGCGCAGAAACACTGGTTGGAGAACATTTACATCTCTTTTCGGATTAATTTTCATCTTATTTGCTTCATTGGGGTCACGACGTTAATTCTCTAACCCAGTCGTCCTGCGCGCTCCCGATCTTGCAGCGCGCGGCAGTCTCATCTTGAAATAGACTTTTTCCTCTGTTGGTGGTGAAGTTTAAATCCAGGTGAATGTATAGCATGATGATGGAAACTGACCTCCATTCCCCCGGCCCCCAAACGAACACGACCTCGGGGCAAACGGGGCCGAACGGCGGGTCCAAAGCGAACCAGGAGCGCGTGAAGAGACCGATGAACGCGTTCATGGTGTGGTCCCGTGGGCAGCGGAGAAAGATGGCGCAAGAAAACCCCAAAATGCACAACTCCGAGATCAGCAAACGGCTGGGCGCCGAGTGGAAGGTGATGTCCGAGGCTGAAAAGCGCCCTTTCATCGACGAGGCGAAACGCTTGCGCGCCATGCACATGAAGGAGCATCCGGATTACAAGTACCGACCACGGCGGAAGACCAAGACGCTGCTGAAAAAGGACAAATATTCCCTGGCCGGCGGACTTCTTTCTGGACCGAGCGGGGGAGGCGGAGTTGGTTTAGGGGTCGGAATGAGTTCATCCGGGGTCGGCCAGAGGTTAGAGAGCCCCGGGGGTCACGGAGGTTCCGCCAGCTCCGGCTACGCGCACATGAACGGCTGGGCGAATGGCGCGTACCCAGGACAGGTGGCTGCGGCCGCGGCGGCGGCGGCGATGATGCAAGAGGCGCAGCTCGCCTACAGCCAGCACCCGGGGAGCGGCGCGCACCACCACCACCATTCTCACCACCACCACACACACAACCCGCAGCCGATGCACCGCTACGACATGACATCCCTGCAGTACAGTCCCATCTCAAACTCTCAGAGCTACATGAGCGCCTCCCCATCCGGCTACGGCGGGATCACCTACACACAGCACCAGGGCTCCGGCGTCTCCTCCTCCGCTGCCATGGGGACGTTAGGCTCGTTGGTGAAGTCGGAGCCGAGTGTAAGCCCCCCCGTCAGCAGCACACACTCACGGGGTCCTTGCCCCGGAGACTTGAGAGAGATGATAAGCATGTATTTACCGACCGGGGAACCGGGGGACCCGTCAATGCAAAGTAGACTCCATGCCTTGCCGCAGCATTACCAGAGCGCCGCGGCTGGGGTGAACGGGACGGTCCCTCTAACGCATATTTAGAACTCACAGAATAATTGAAAACTGCAAACGAACACATAACCAAATATTTACCTCTTTTCTAAATAGCCCCGGTCCCGAGAACTACCTGCATTTTGTACAGAATGTTTATGACCTTGTAAATGAAGCTTAAATAGCATATTCATCTCGGCTTTTTTCAAAAGCCCACGAGTGGAATTATATAATGACTATGATGCCGAGATATTGGTTATTGTGCTATCTCATCTTTCTGTCCATTACTTCGCATTCTTATAGTTGAGGGTGAACGCAGGATTCACGAGAGGGTATATATTTGGTTCCTTGTCTTATAATTTAGGGATTCTGTAAATTATTGAAAACGAGATTACGTGTCATAATCTTAAGAAAGTGCTTTAAAAGATATGGGGATCTTACATTCTTTAAACATTTGTGTTCATTTGCAGATGCCTGTGTTTTCATTCTTGGAAATCATCGTTTTTTATTGTGACACTAATTATTGTAAATTGTGAATAATTTTAATATTTCAAAGGATGACGGGCAACTGCTGTTGTAATTTAAGTGCTTTTCTGCTCATGAAAAGCCCTGCTATTGCAATGAAAAAGAATTGAATAAATTTCACAAGATGTTGCTTTGATTCTTAAGACAATGGTTCCTAGATTGATTATTCTCACTATGTTCACAATATTTTATTTTTTTAGCACACAAGATTATCTGCAAGCATCTTCTCGAGTGAAATAGCCACCTGTTTAAATTTTGACACGGCCGAGGGGGGGCGATTCGAGCTTTTGAAAAGCCTGATTGTTTGTGCGTAATTGTGCGTTAAAGCGCCAGCATGCAGGCCTGCGAAGTAACCAATTAGGTATAGGAAGATGATGTTCCATATAGGCTACATTTTATGTTTGAGGCATGCTGTCCAAACTATATCTTTTTGAATATTTAAATCAGGCCAAACTGGTGATCCTCATTCTTCTTCCTTACTTGCGCGTTTTGTAACCCCCCCCCCCCCCTCTCAAAAAAAAAAGAAACCAAAAATTGACATTGTCGAGCAGACGAAGGCCCCTTAGGATAAACCACCTGTTGGTGTTAAAGAAGCGCTCTCAGATGTGAAAGGTTTAACTTTAAAAACACGCTCTAACAGCTGCATGTTTTTCACTGTAGCATCTGATGAGTGACAAATTTAAGCTGCTGCACAATCAAACCAACGTCTTGCCCTCTTCCTAATCACAATTAAATGTATATTTTGCTATCAAATCTTTTCTGGATTTAAACGCACACAGAGTTGTAAATAACAAACTGCTCTTCAGCACAGATTTAACAGCTTGTGAAAATGTCGTGGAGCTCGTCTGTAAAATATTGATTCGTTAATTGTGGGTTTATATAATACGGGTATGAATACTAATGCATACAATAAATAATTAGCATACATTTGTATTTTATTGATTTACTTAGAGAAATCAAAAAAAGACTGAACGGTTTTGAGCATTTGAAATAAGGAATAATAATAATATATGATGATCAGTCAAATTCTATACATAATTCTATTCTATAAATTCTATAAATCGTTTATTTTAATAAACTTAAAGACTCGATTTTCAATCTCTCACCTGAAAGGGTTTAATTTACATTTACTGGACACTATCTCTTTTTATCTGTCTTTGGCATTTAGTTTTTAATATTTGAAAGAACAAATACGTTGAATATCTTATATCTTAATTTATCTGTTCATGGTGAATAAAGCAGACTCCAGACAGCGTACGCCACTGAAAACAGATTATTCTTCATTTTCTTAGCTGCATTCTGGTGAACAGTGTTCAAAGATGATAAGTCAGTCTGTAATAACTGGGATATCATCATCGTGTATGCTCCTTTCGTTTTTTCATTTCGCAGGGAGGGAAGTAAAGGGACATGAGAATACTGTGCGAGGAACAAACGAGGACTGAACAATAAATTCACGAGCAAAACAAAAATAATAATCATTTTGTTTTAACCAGAGATAACAAAAGCAGTCGCTTATTATTTTTCGATGCTCGTAAAGGAAGAGACGATCTTAAACTCAGACATACAAATCTACAAAGCAGATCAAAGTGCGTAAGACGCACCTTAACTGTTGCGCAGACTGGACTCCCCAATGGCCAAACAGTCCTGGCAATTTAAAAGGTAACTGATGACTCATTAGTATTTCAAACTGTAGAAGTGACTGTGATTTTATACACACAAAAAAACAAAACGCTTTTGGATTATTATTATTTTAAATTTAGTCTGTAAATTAGGCCATTTTCTGACAGGGCCCTGCTTATTTTGTAGCGTGCATTTTACAGGCCTCACATGTAGATATAGTATAACACTCATGCATATGCAAATTAGGACATTTATTCATACTTAGATATTTTAAAAATCAATTAATGTCAAATACACACTTAAACGGCATATTTCACCGTGATAAAGACTTGCGTGGCATGTCAATTAAACCCGTTAGGCCTCACAGTAGAGCGTGTAACGTCTGTCTGCGCATTAATCGAGCCCTATTGAAAGAAATCAGGAGAACAATGTTTGGAAATTAGTTTAAATTCCAAGAGAAAGCGCATCTATGGAGACATCTCTCCTCGCCCCGCAGCGCACAGCCCATGGAATGGGGATGGTCTCCTCGCGTGTTTCGCATCTTATCTGTTGATGTGAAGAGTTGCGGATTAACATTGAAAGCCCGGAGAGGCGGAGCGCGTCACGGCGCATCGCCAAACCAAAAAGAGGCGCGTTCTGGTAAATTTAACCCGAATAAATTACACCTTAAGGTGGAAGAGGTTTAAGTGTAGGGTGCAACGTTTACAGGCACGGTGGCAGGGACGATTTATGTGTGTGTGTGTGCGTGTGTGTGTGTGTGTGTGTGGTGGGTGGGGGGCGTGCGCGCGCGTATGTTTAGCTGACCAGCCAATAAATCTCTCCACCCTGCGACACTCTTATCTTGTAGCCACCGATATATTCGGTGCTAGGAGACCATCAGCTCCAGCACACACTCGGCTGCGCGTAAAGCCCCGATCCCTTGCACTCCCTGTCCTAAATGGGGATAATTAGCGTCACTTTATCACGCCTCTGCATATTTTTCCCGTGTCCCCACCCCCTCCCTTCCTAAAAAAAAAAATTACCAAGCAGCCTGCTTTCGTCGCCCGCTCTGTCACAGAAGATTATGGAGACAGATTGCACAGAGCGAATGTGCCGGGCGAGATTAGCGCGGAATAGAGAAAGCAACTGGGCCAATGAATTCCTCGGAAGGGCCTTATCGTGCAATTACACGTTGACATGTTTAACAATCTTGCTGCCTCTTAATCCTGCAGTGCTGCTCTATCTGCCCACAGCTACCGCGCTCTACGCCGGCGCACAGACCTAATGCACCGAAACGTAGCGCGGCGCAACTGTCCTGAAAGTTACAGAGAGAGACCAAGAGAGAGAGAGAGCGAGAGAGAAAAGATTTATTTTCAAACTTATTTTCAAGCCAGCATTCAAACGCATTTTTTTTATTTTATTTTTCAGATGTCTCCGTTGATGGAATAGCATCTGCACTGGAACTTATTGACAAGAGGTGAGGCATTGAAAATGAAAATGAAAAAAAAAAAAGAACATTTGGTTCATTGTTTCTTTTTTTTTGAATAAATCACAGCTTCACTTATAACTTCGTGGAGAAGTGACAGAAAAAGCAATATTTGGGCAGAGATGTGATTCAAAGACGTGGCCGTCTTGTCCGGTGTTACCGGTAAACGTATAGACTTATCCGTTCCTCTCGCTCCCCCCTCCCCACCCATTCTGCCTGGCCGGGTACCGGGGCCTGCGTGGGAGTGATTGTGGAGCGCCACTGTAGGAATTTGGCAGCGGCCGCGGTTTGGAGAGCCGCCCCACGCTGAGTCCCATTCAGCGGCCAGCGCGCTGTGAGGTTGGGAAGTTTCAGTTATCCATAGAATTCAATGGTCCCCACAAGGCAATTACAAGCCCCAGCGCATTCCTGTTGGGACCTGGGAGCTGCGCAGGTGCGAGGGGGGGGGGGGGGGGGACCCGTCAGAGTGATGGTGGTGGGTCCACACAAAACCAGCTACTCCACGGGAGCTTGGAAGTGTTTGGGAGAAAGGAGGAGAAAGGAAAGAATAAACGAAGAAGGTGGAAGTTAGGGAGTTTCTGACTTCACTCATCAATGAATGAGAAGAGGCGAAGACTTCAAATGAATGTAGTCGATTCAGGAGTCCAAAGTCATGCAGCACATCCCCAAACCACCTTATAGATGCAGACAAGCAAACGAACATCTCCGTTCAAAAATAAATGGCAGAAACACAACATTCTTTTACAGTAAGTCTTCACTTTCAACACAGCCTGTACACGACCGGGTATAATTCCAGTGGAGAATATTACAGCCTAAAGGTTTTACAGATTTCTTTTTTTTTAAATTCTCTTATATAACTTTTAGAACTTTTTAGTGCGCAGTTGTGGCACAGAATATAAATTCTGGTGCAGTAAAATGTATTCAACTTTTTTTTATTCCAGCCTTGAAATAATGCAGCAGGGTCAATCAGATTGTATAAAGAAATCAGACGCCACAGGATTGCTGCCTCAGTTTGCCTAAATTATTATATAAGGAAACTGATATATATTCAACATATATCGGCAAACCTTTCATTGCCAGAAACAGTTCTCGAATATCTGTCTCTGCATCCTCTTTTCAGCTCATTCCACTGCCCCCAACTGGCCAAAGATAATTGAATCGTCTCAATGGTTAAGATTAAACAAACTTGTAACATGACGCATGCTGGCAGACTAGGTAAGGAGTAGGGAGTGAGATGCAAGCAGATAATAAAGTCAAAAATATGATGCAAATAAATCAGAAGTGCACAAACAGGTTTTTAAAATGACGCCTCACAAAGCAATGTGTGATTTTTGGTGGCGTCATTAACATTGTGTCTGTGATCTGTAAATGAGGGGGCTGCGAGGTGAAGCGTAAAGTAAATACGACAAATACTACATATACAAATATATATAGGTTATGCAGGTGCACTGAATGCCACATTGCACGATAGCTAATGTAAGAATTTAGTCCGCATTGATCCGTGAAAATTTGGCTGAGTTTCACATTTTTGTTGTCACTATCTTCTTTTCTTCCCAGCAGTTGTTCGCTCTCTCCTTCTGCTCTCCCTCCACCTGTCTCAGTCTGCAGGTCCTTTTGTCCATGGAGCTGCAGAACCTGGACCTGCGACTGACCAACTGCTACCATCACTGCTAGCGTTAGCACCTGTAGCTTCAGTATTTCCAGTAGCAGCAAATTCCTCTACGTAGTTTGAACCACTGGATAGATTTTAAATGCATTATGTTATGTCTGCTCCTGTTATCTCTCTCTTGTCTTTCTGTCTCCCTCCCTCCTGCTTTGTGTCGTTGTCTCTCTGTCACTCTCTCTGTTTTTACCTCTGTCGTTGCCTTGCTGTCTTTCTACGGCTTTCTTTTTTAATTTATGTATTTATTTTAATTTATTGTTGTTTTTATTTATTTATTTATTTTCTCACTTCACTCAACCCATCAAGGTTGATGGCCACCCACTACGAGTCTTTGGTTCTATTCAAGGTTTCTGCCAGTTTATGGGAAGTTTCTTTTCTTGTCTTTGTCGCCAAAGCGCTTGCTCTTGTGGGACAAGTAGGGTTCTATAAGAGCAGGTCTCTCCCTGCTACACCTTGAGATAACTTTTTGTTATGATCTGGCGCTTCACAAATTAAAATGTAATTTCATTTGATGTCATTCACAAGACTTCAGAATTATGTCTTCTTATTTCATTGCAATGTAGAAAACCGTATGTGGCCCACTAATTTCAAACAGCATCAACGATTACACATAATAATAATTCTGCAGATTTAATTTCAGATTGCTGTGTTGCAAAATAAAAGTGGAGTGACTTATCTCCCCAACTGTAGAATCCACCATCTGCCTCTGGCTGCAGATCTGTTGTGCCGTACTCTCTGCACCACGAACGCAGCGGCAGTACTTTCTGAAGAATAGCTCGCTCTACTTGCTGTGCTATTTTTGCCAAGTCAATGTGGGTTTTACTCCTGTGGTTTTGGCCATCAGCTGCATTAACAAAGTAATTGCTGAGATCTCTGAGTGTGGGAACACCTCTAAAAATAAGTCAAACACAATGAAACACCAGTAGCCAGACAATGAGAAGAGATACCAAGGACTGGCAATCAGTAAGCATGCGGCTCATTCCTCTTCACGAGAAAGGCTTCAAAATTTGTTCCTCAATATCTAGGTTGATTATTGACTGATGTTTATGGAATTTGACACAAACATGTCGGGTGGGGATCTCTATCCTACCAAATTTCATCTGGATCAGATCCGGATGGAATTCAGATCGGGTATAATTAAAAGTTTGGTTTTAGGTGTTTTTACAATTTGGTATGGATCCAAATTAACACGTGGTCCCACCTAATTTGAACGGTCAGCTATGTTGACCTTTGTCATTAAGAACAGCTAACCCTAACCCTCATCTTAACGATATCCCAGACAAAACGCTGTGTTCAACACACCTGCACTTCCTCTATCGCTGGGCTGCACGCGCACGAACCCACCAGATGCTGTAAAGGATTTCTGCTCCTGTGCGGCAGGTGATAACTCTCCCTGCAGCAGAGAATGGGTTAATGAGGGGTCAAAGTGTTCAAATGAGACACAGTGGTTTTATGGTGCCTGCTGCAGACTGATAGCTGGTTGAACCAGGCGACCTTTGACCTCTGCAGGGTCAAGTGATCAACAAACCAGCCTGTTTAGATGGGTTGCATGTGCCACGGCTGTATGTCCAGGCGGCACAGATATATTGTTCTTAATGCTTATAACCCAAATCAATTTGTCTCCAGGGCTGTTAGATTGTTGTCACCTATCTCAGCTTTGAAGGAACAGGATGCATTTGATTTTAATTTAACTGACCTGTTGTCTTTTATAAACCCAGCTGCGTGTGTGGGAAGGTGCCCCCCCCCCCCCCTCTGTCTGTGAATATACTATACACAGTGTGTATTACAATGACAACTGGGGTTCATTTTGTTGCTGTGTCTCCATTCACTTATTTTTGACATTTGATATACCTACAAATAAATAAGGCTTTGTCCATCTACCTCTCTTCCAGTGACGTGTCCACCGTGGCTATCACCAGACATGGATCACTGCGGGGGGGGGGAGGCTGTGATTAACAGATAGCGCCTCGTCTCCTCTGCCGGCAGGCCATCATTACGACGAGCACTAGAAGATAGTTTCTGTGGGCGAAGAGACCTTTTGCAAAATGTCAACAGCAGTCAAAGCCCCACATTTCCTCCATTCACACTTCCCCATGCGATGCTACCTACTCTAAACCCCTTAATTACACAATCCCCTTTTCCTACTTCAGAATGTGACGCGTTGAGGTGCAGCCTGATTTCAGGGCATTGCGAGATTTTATTCTCTCTCATATGGCTTAACTGAAGATCAGACGTGTTAGAAAATAAACCGCAGCCCTATATTTCTCCCATCGCAGCAAAAAAAACAAGCACTTTGCAAACAACAAGCAGAAAAGCGGCAGCGCTTGCACCAGCTTCCCCATTTCCTTTCACTGCAGCCAGTTTCTGTGTCTTAATACTCTTAGTCCCTCCGTTGGCATGTTTTCCAACAACCCGCTGTATTTTCACATTTGTAAAATCCATCAAAATGCCTGCAACGAATATTTCTACATCCTTGAGTGTGTTTACTGTTTAGTTTGACCGACCCAATAAGAGGCGAGAACTGATCTGACAGCAGGAAACCAGAGCGTCTTTGGGAATTGATTTCATCAGGACATGATAGTTATGGTTCAGACAACCTCTTAGTTTCTTATTAATATCTTTCCTATGCATGAATTGACATGATATTCATATTTTTTGAATGTAAAAAAAAAAACGTGTTTTTTTTCTATGACCAGCTGTCATATTGTGAAGCAGGTCTTTGTTATCCACATTGACGATGTACTTTCTGTTTGACTGTTATTTTAGCTTTGCTGGAAAATGAGAGCATACATGTTAAATAAAGTCTCGCACCTGAAGACACACTAAGAATTAAATACCGAGCCTTCTGTCATTCAATTTAGGAGGTGAATTAATACTTCAAAATGAGAAGTTATGGGAAAGTTAATTTCAAGGCCTAAACCTGCCCTCAATTACAGCGCCCCCCCCCCCCCCCCAGTAATTGATTTCTAGTGAGAGAGAGAGAGGGGGGGGGGGGGTGATATGTGTAAAACACAAAGCCAACGAATGAAAAATAAGTAACGGTGTAATTGCTGTGAGCGATGTGACCTTGCGTTATTGATTCCTTTTTCTTCAAGGCATTCGGCTAACGTTGAATTCAGGCCTCTTCTAAAAGAAGTTGAGTCTTGGCTCTTTGAAGTAATCTGTATTTTACTTCGCTCCATTGTTGAGTCTTTCAGGTGTGCGTGACTGTCGTCCAGCAGCGTGCTGCAGACATACCCGACATGTAGGGGACTAGATAATGAGCGTCTCAGGTGACGACATGCAGTGATTACTAGGTTGTTGTGTTATAGGAACTGTATACATAAACACACGCTCCTACTCTCCTACGCACACACAACACACACACACACTCATGAGAGATCCTTGGTTATCACATCCTTCCAGATTGTTCTGAACTACTTATGGAAAACACACACACATCTCAAGATGTGGCCGCTCTTGCCAATATGAGCCCAGTGTTAAGAACAGTTGTTGTCGTTGTCGTCGTGTTTTTTTTAGCATTTCTAAATTCCTAGCGTTGCTAAGGTGCTTTGGGAGGGGATTAACAGAGCCTGGCGCCGATGAGCAAGCCTTGCAGATTTCCAACCAGCAGGAAGAAGACAAAGAGAAAGGGGGAAAGAAGGAGGAAAAACAGCAGCGGGTTAGACAACAGGGAAATGGCAGTAACAGCTTGTGTAAACATGATGACTTGAGAGAGGTAAAGAGGTAGAGACGAATAAAGGCTGAGCAATGCAAAGTGAGACTAAATAATAAGCGTCCGAAAGAAGATGCCTCGACTTCCACACAGAGGGGGCAGAGGACACGTTCCCCTTTGCTCTCCTTCACCACTCCTTTCCCTTCTATTCCTCTCCATCTGCAATGTTTTCTTTCCCTCGTCTCTAGACTTATCTCCATCTCTTTTCATGATCTCCCTCCGCACCATTTCTTCCCATGTCTTTAACCCCCCCAAGGGCAACATTTTCAGATCCAGACACTTTTGTCTCTCTTTCTCTCTGTCACAACTTCAAACAGCAGCGCCGTTCATGTCAGGCTGATGTGCCCCGAGCGTCGGTGGCTGTGCCGTCTCAGGTGAACGTCTCCCAGCGTGTCCTTGATGACACTCTCTCCCCTTCTCCCATCTCCCGGCGTTTAATTAGAGTAGTGAGCAGTGAAGGCAGCAATGACAGCCGAACCACACTTACCTATTATCAACCCGCACATAGCTACCTCTGCGACTCAGTGCTTTTGCAACTGAAAATATATATATATAGATAATTACACCTGAACTGACCCAGAAGGATGGTGCATGTCTTGCCTTTCACTAAATGCCTGCTTAGAAAATAAGTTGTTAAGTATTTGTCTAGGAGTAAAATCTCTATTAGGGGAGGGTCCACATGCTTTTCTTTGAATCTTCTCCTCAGGCTCGGCGTCTCAGGTAGAGTGTAACTGGATGCGACTTGTTTGTGGAATACAAGGCACTTGACCAAGGGCCAGCCCTGCTCCACCCTCCCTCCCACCCCACCCTTCCCCTACCTGGGTCCAGTTACCCCTCAGCCCCCTCCTTCCTCGTCTTTTCCTTGAGTGGCTGTAGGTACTGTGCGTCGTTGCCACATCCACGTCTGCGTCTGTTGAAAAGCATGTCTCTGTATGTTAGTGACCTACCCAGACAGGTGTGTGTGACTGTTTAGGCTTGGCAGCTGGGCTTCTGTAACTGTGCCCCCCCCCCCCGCCCCGTCGGCAGCGCTGGCTAAAGTGTCTGGGTTGGCTGAGATGCGGAGGCGGCTGTCTTTCAACCACTGATCCCTCAGAAGTACTCATCTGATCAGACTGGATCGGCGCTTCACGGCTGCCAGGGTCACACAACCCAACCCAGGGGTCAACCAGCTAATTACAGACCCCAGTGTCCATATCTCTGTCACCACCGGGGAGTTGGAGAAAGGTGGAAATGAAGGAAAGAACCATGACAGGGGCGGGAAAAAAAGAAAAGAATATTGACATAGACATAAAAAGGCCAACCGCGAGTATCACCTAGCTCTCCACCCTTTCCCTGTTCAGGTCTGTGAAAAGAGGAACAATCTGTGGCTCTGGTTTGCTAACATCTTGGTCACACCCTCCCCTCCCCTCCCCTCCCCTCCCCTCCCCTCAGGCAGAGACAGAAGCTTAGACCCATGGGACCAGAGTGTCAGTGGATGTGGATTTATGTATCAGCCTGCCATTAACTTTACATACAAGGGCTGTGCCAGTTTCTGTGTCTGCTTCCTTATCTTTGCCTCCAAGATTTTCTGTCACAAGGAAGCCCAGTATATTTGCCCCTATCACCGTTTCACAGTGAGACCAGGCTTCACTTTCAGGACCCGATGAGTCAAAGTGTTGTGTGTTGATTTCCAGCTTGACCTTTGGCTGTGGCCATTGACTGATCTGTGACTCGAGGAAAGCATCGCACTGCTACCAGACATAAAGTGAACACACACACTCTGCAGACGTACAGGAAATACTGTACCGTTGTATTATGTTAGCTTGCAGGGCCATTAATCACAAATGCGAGGAATCTAAAAGGGAACATTAATCACATGCATGAACAGCTGCAGCCAAACTTGCGACAATGACATCTGATTTAAATTCGTTACTCCAGACTGTGTAAATGATGCCACGCAGGGCCAGGTCGGGCAACCTCGCTGCCATCACTGAAACAATAATAGAATAAATCTGAAGCAATTTTCTTACAAAGTCGTTTTGTATGCTGATCCATGGTGTCCAGGAGTCAGTGGGTGTTTGTGCAATTGCAGTTTTATTTTTTTACAGCAGCATTTTCCTCACAGTTTGGCCACTTTGGTTTTTCCTCTGTTCATATTATTTTGGTCATAATTCCCCCCCCCCCAACCAGGGCTTTTTTCCCTTACAAACTGATGATTAGCTCCCCCCCAAAAAATTCAAAAATCTTCTGGAAAGGTTTGAAAAGATGCAGGGTTGAAATGGAATAAAAGTGGATGCATAGAAAAAATTAAATCGTCCCTATGAGAGATGAAATAGAGGAAAGCGTGAAGCAGCCCCTGCATGTGTGGTTACACTGCCCTCTTTTGAATGCGCTGCAGTGCATCTTGGCCAATGAACTGCACCAGTGAGAAAAATCAATAAAAATGGATGTTAAAAAAACCTAAAAAATAATTCATGACAAATACAACGCAAGTGATGTTTGTTATAAATGAGACAAAGCAACAAGCCTTGAATCACAAACTATTCTGTCGTAGGAAATGCTGCACAACATGTTATAAATCGAATTGAAGGTGTCAGGCAGTAACACTGGCATGCATGTTCACACAAAAAACAACCTTTACCTTCCATGGATTTTCTCTTTTCATACTTGAATTGTAAAACCTGATATTCTGATAAAAGAATGAGAGGAAAAAGTCCTTTATTTTGCAAGATTTGGTTTCAATTTATTGCAAGACAACGACGTTCGATTTAATCAATTACCGGTACCTGTCTTTGTATACAATGGGACCAAATAGGAACATATAATATTACCAATATCTTGAACTATGATTTCAGTACTGCAACGTCCCAACAAGGATGTTTTGCTTATTTAAATCTTGATAATGATTATAGTGGAGACACATGAGCACATCTGGAGAGCTCCTACAGAGATAAACCTCACAGTGAGCAAATGAATATTGTGTAATTTTCCTACAAAAAAAGAAAGAAAAAGAAACAAACAAGTGTATTATATTCTCAACAACCCCAAAACATACAGAGTTATTGATACACCGATTAAATATCATAGGACTGTTTCTGTTGATCTATTCACATGTTCAGAGTATAAATTATCAATATAACTGAAATTTGAGACCAAAAAAAAAAAAACTGCTGAAATAAAATGTTAAATGTTTTCTAAGGAAGAGAGACATTTCGAGTAGATACATGTTTTCTCAGAAACCGCTGAAGTGGGTTTTCACATATATCCCTCTGAGACTGGAGAAATGAACCTGCCAGTAAGAAGGTGAGGTTCAAGTGGATCCCTCCCTTGTTTCCAATATTTCACAGCGGATTGAATGAATGAAGGTTAAATTAATGCATACTTTACTGGGTGGTGCCACATTCCAGTGTAGAAATATGACATTTAAGAATACCATTATGAAGAGAAGTTGAGGAGTAAAATTCTGGGACGGTTTGAGTTCATGGGTAGTTTTATTTATTTATTTTCTGTGGCGAAGACGCCGTTCAAAGCCTGTGGGCGTCTTTATGCAGGACTTCAACCTGCACTGAATCAGAATGAAATTGTAGCAGTCCAGTTTCCTGCTATCGTTAGTTATTCTGAAACTGTAACATGCTTTAATATCATCATCATCATATCACGGCCTCCAATAAAGAAGTCGTGTTACCTGCTGAGCCTTTTAGCAGCACGAGCCTCAGATAGGATCTGATAGCCGGTTTGGATTGTGCCGTGGCCCGTGCCGCGGTCGGTACCGCTCGCTGACCCCTGCAGTCCGACAGGCAGCTCTGATGAACTCATATTTCACATTGCAGGGGAAACAGAAGACCTGGCCTAATTAGCAGGTGGGACAAGAACAATGGGCAGAGAGAGAGAGGTAAGGAGAAAGGAGGGGAGCCGTTTGAAAATCAAAGTGAGGACGATTTTATGAACAGAGCTGGTTATTTATTCATGTTTTTTTTTTTTAAGAGGACTCTGGAACACACTGTCCTGCCAGCTTCTCGACAGTCAGGATGCGTTTCTACTCCTCGTAGTTTGCTCAGCATTGAAAGCTCTGGTTCTCTCCCTTTCTCCCTCTCCGTCCTTCTCTGTTTCACCTACAAACATATACATACAGATACAGTATATGTACTTGACACCTTCACAGGTAGACCTACCTGTCCAGGTATTCTAGTACTCCAGGCCAAGCCTTGTCAGTTGGAAGAAAGTAGATCCCAGGGCGGAGACAGGGAAGGATGAAGGGGAGGAGGAGGAGGAGGTGGGGGGGGGGGGGTAGTAAGTCTAGCCGGTGGAAGGGTGGAAGAGGGAGGGAGAGGACCAGACACAGGGGGCAGGTAAAGGGGATCATATTCAGGCTCCTGGGGACAGCAGGCTTGGCGTGGCACCACACTGCCCACCCAACATCAACACTCTCAGGTTCCCTGGCTCAGATGGGCCAGATAATCACCCTCTCTCCACAGGGACCATCTGGAGGCAGGGAGGGGACGAAGGCCATATTTTATTTCCATAAAACATAAAGTCACTCATCTGCTTGATGAGCTGAGAAAACTCCTCTCTACATTTCCTTGACAGGGGATTCACACACACACACACGCACACACACACACACACAAAACCACTTAGGCATCCATAGAAACCACCGCACACTTGTTCCCTCACATCTCCCAGTGTCTCCAGTTTGATTGACGCTTCTATCCCAGTAGATCAGAGGACAGCCACTGTGATTATCATGTTGACATGGTAACAGAGACAGCCTAATCCCATAATAATCCCTCATCAGTCTTGACCTCCTCCAAGGAAACTGAAGGAAACTATTGGCCTTTGCAATAACTAAAATGTTGTGCAGTTATCACTGCTGGCATCAATTTCTTTCTCTAAAGTGCAGTTGTTCAGTCTGTGGTGAAGAATTTTGTTAGACCTTGGAGGTCATTTATTTTCTTTCTTGAATCATAGAATAGAAATTTTACAGCAAGTAAATGGAAGTACCTTTGGATGTAAAATAATGTAATGCACTATTTTAAAATTGCATTATATTATTAGAAATAAATACTGCATTGACTTCCTGTTTATTTGTATCTTAATACAGGCCACTTTCTTGCCAGTAAATTACTTTATATTTACAGCAACTTAACTGTTTTTGAATCTACAGTATGTCTAATACAGCTGATTTCATCACTTAGCAACTAGAGGTAGCGTGCACTCTTTCACACACCTCCACGGCAACACACACCAAGGGAGCAGCCATTGGATGAAATCTGGGCTTCACACTATATTCTATTAATTTTACTAAGATGTACATCAGGAAATATTGTTAAAGATGGGCGTGTCAGAGCAATCCGGTCAAGAGGTTGATGTTCTTGCTTATTCGCACTGAAGTTGAGGATTTTATACTATGGTATTCATGCCCTTCTTAAAGCTATTTGAATAGATTTCTAAAATGCTATCATCTCTACAGACCATGTATTTTATATTTTGGTCACCATAGGCTGTGCTGTGAATTCCATATGAGAGAACCATGCAGCGCTGGAGCCCATCCCAGCTGACTACGGGCGGAGCCCAGGCACACCCTGGATAAGTCACCACCTTATCGATGGGCACATTGCCAACAATGAGGTTACAACTGTTTAACAGTGATTTAAAAAAAAAAAAAAAAAATTCCTGCTAGACTCAATCAGCAGAGTACAACTCTATTATTCTTGACCACATAGACAAAACATATATTTTAAATGCCAGAAAAACCAGATCTGGCCTGAAATTCATACAAATATTTGCTCCTTAATAAATACGTTCAGCTTGGCACATGGTCCAGAGGCTCCTGCTCTCTAACTAACTCTTTGTGCTTCAGGTACACACACAAACATAGGCTACACACTTTGAGAAATAAATGCCCGAGCTCACTAGCACCACAGGATGTCACATTTCATGACTGATCTCAGTGTGTAACTACACTGCACATCCATCTCTTCAGCATTAGCGTGATAGATGTATTTTTCAGGCTGCCATTAGGACTGAGGCACTGCGCTGTGCGAGGCTTGTGTATGCTAATGTCCCCTCTCACACCTGCAGTTTCCAATTACCCCTGAGGAATGGAGCCAAGACTCGGTCTGCAGCCACCAGCAATGGTATGAGTAATGGCAAAATTGCACAAGTGCTTTAGATCAAATTGGGGGGGGAGAGGAAATTATTTAAGAGGGGGTTGGAAATAGCATGCGATAAGAGGTGAGAATGAGGAACAAAGGTGAAAGCGGGGGGGGGGGGGGGGGGGGGGGGCAGAGAGGAAGGGCGAGAACAGGTCACACACATTGTCTTGAAATGTCGGCCAACACACTTCTTCTACTTCTTTACTTCATGTCTGGCCGTGGATCCGCCACCCTGAGCTTGAAGCTTCCCTCCGGTCAGAATTAGGCAACCTCTGAGATAAATGAAATGATTTGGGATGGAAAAGGAAAGGCTCAGAAGAAGCATCCACTTAGATGCATCCTGCATCTTGCTTTTCTGAATCCTCCCAGCTCTCCGGTCATTTGGCTCGGGCTCATAACTGATTTTGTTTTCCTTTCCTTCCACGCTGTCAGCGAGGGGCAATTTGAACCAGCCATGTTTTCCATTTCTTCTCCTCCTCACTGCTCCATGTGGACAGAGCCAACCATGCTGATTAGATACTTGTTATGACCACGTGTGTGTGTGTGTGTGAGAGAGAGATGACTTTTGATAGGGCTGAGCTGCTGCTCGTGTATCTATCAGACTGGGGGGATATTAGGGGGTCTTCGTGGCTGCCGGGCTCGATAACGGGGCGCGTAAAATCAATCACCCCCCTTTGACAGCCATGCGAGGAGCCCTGCCCCATTATTCCCCTTGTTCTCCTCCCTTCTGTTTCTCTCTGTTTCTTGTCAACCTCGTCACTTACAGGATGATCTACAACGCGCAGCAATCCTTCAGCGCGCACATGTCAGCGCCACGTATCAGCCCTGGAACACATCGAGGCGGGCAGGAGGCAGCCGGTAAAAGCCCCGGCAGGATTAGCGTGTATGAGTCGGTTACGGTGAGGCAGACATGTTTAGGTCACCGGCTTTCTGACATGTTACCATTACTGCTCCAAAACCTGTTCTTCTCAGGCTCCTGTCATGCCCCCCCATCCCTCCCTGTACGTGTGTGTGAGTGCACAAGCCGAATGCGTTTAAGGGGTGAGGAGGGGGGCATCAAATCCGCAGAGAGGACTTGGCAGTTCCTCTTCTCCCTCTCGCTTCATTGCTTCGGTCCTCCCTAAATCCTATTTCACAGTGCCAAGCATCCGCTCCCTGGGATCTCCGCAGCCCCCATCTCCAGACGCAGGTTTAAGCCCCTCTCCTGGCACCCGGACTGGGCACGGAGAGACAAGGCATGTGACACATCGGCGCTGCCAGAAACAACACACCTATTATCTTTGCTCAGAGAGGGACTGGTGTCCTGCAGCGTGCGCGCAAAGTGCTTATACTCACACAATCTTTGTCTCACACACCACATTAGCCGAATTCTGCGACTTCTGACATAAGTCGAGAGGTCGCACATAAACCTGTAAGCCGGTTTCTTCATGAGATGGATCAACGTCGGGAAAGCGCCTGCGCAAAAGGCGCGCAAAAGCGCCTCCAGTCAAGTCAACAACAACCTGGCGGAACTGCAGACAAATTACTTTAGGTCTCATTATCATACTGTTAGTTTTTCCGACCATGACACATGTTAACCTCGTGCTTTAATCACACTTCAATTACAATTGATTAAAGTAATTAATTAGTGGCCCAATTATCTCCATCTCCACCAACAGAGCCACGGGGTAAAAAAAAAACAAAAAAAACGCGGTAACTCGCATTTTCTAGGACTACTAATGTGATTTTGTGTTACGACCACTAGATGGCAACAAATACCTGAATTTACTTTCCTGTTGCAAAATACATTTTCTTAAATGAATATATGTGAAGAATTTCATGGATTTATTTCCAAAACTCCAAATGTGCAACAAAGCTTTACTGTAAAAGTAAGATCTGATCTGGAATTACCAGTCACGCAGAAACTCATTTGATTTCCATGCAGTCCATTGGTTTTTGCAAGTGCAGTTGTTTTTAATTGATAACCTACATTGGCGCAAGCTGAATTTTCAAAATAAAAGTCTATGCGGAACAAACCTTGTCATTGCTTTCACAAGAAATGCATTAAATTACAGTACTTCATTTACCAAAATCCATCAAAATCCATCAACTCTTGGCAACTTTTGTCAGTCAGATCTTTTGGGGAAATAAGTATCCAAGAAGAGAAAGGAGAGAAATAAAATTAAAACATCTGAATTTTCTTGATTACAATTGAGATTTTATGTTTTCACATTTACTCTAAATCACTTTGCAAAAATGTAAAAAAAAAAAAAACAGAAATGTATTTGAAACAAAAGCTGCATGCAGGTTCATTACTGCTACAATATAATACAATAGAATATGCATTGATTTAGTCACTCTGTAAAGTCATTCTAACTAAACACAAACGTCTCCTTTTGCCAATGCTCTCTGTTGTTAGTGTTGCTGCCAGTGATGTGGGTGAATGAGCCGACTGTGAGACGCGTGTGTTCTGTTGGTGGGAGTGGGTTTTGGGCTTGAGATGAACTGTTGAGAGAAAACATTTTCAAATATAGCTGCAGTGTTGAGCAGTGCTTGTTAGCAATTAAAAAATACTGCAATGTTTTACTTTATGAAAACATATTTAGTGCAAGTAGACATGTCAGGGAACACAATATTAAAATCAACTGCTTTATATAATCCTATCACCTGTGAGATCTATAAATATTTCTCTCTCCTGTCATCTCTGCGTAGAAGTCCTGCAGCAATGATTAAAGCAATTCATCTGACAATGTGTGATACGTTATCAGCATGCCAGTTCCCAGAATATTCCTTCACTGGCACGGCAAAAAGCTTGGTTACATTTCTAAACTTATTTAAATAGAATTGTGGTTAGCTCTGTATAATTTTATACTCGCATGCCACATTTAATATGCTCCAATATGAGGATCATGCAACCATCAGCAAATACCTCAACTGTAGGGATTTGTCTAAATGAATACATGTAGCATCTTTTCAAAATTTCATTTCATTTATTTTATGGCCAAAACGGAGGAGTGTGTTCATTTTCTTCCAGGTGTTATGTTGCTGCTGATAAAACTCAGATTGTTTCTTAACTATAAGAGTTCTAACTTCAATTCAGTTTGTTTTTGTAAAAAATGTTGAGTAATTTGATGTCATATCTATCCATCTATCTATCTATCTATCTATCTATCTATCTAGATCCGATCTGATCTTCATCTTCATCTGATCAACATTTTTGGCAATTTTTGCTGTAACATATTTTTTCATCCACACACACTTAAAAGTAAATGTTAATAGAAAAAAATATGAATATCACAAACTGATCGTACTACAACGAAAGCTGTAATGATTGAAATATATATTAAAAAAAAAAGATACTTAAAAACTTGTTTGTCACGGAAAAACATAGCACGGCGGCAGTTTAAGGGTTCAGCTAATAAACACTATCAGCTTTGGTGAACTTTCTTATGATGTTATTTCTTTATCTTAAGTTTGCACACATTATTTATTATTCGTCAGACCACTGGACATCCGGAAAGCCAGAAACATTTCAGATGGCACTACCCAACCCTCATACCCCTACCCACCGGAAAGTCTCACCCCTCTGCTGTTAAGAGCTACCAAAGCATTCAGACCCCGGCAGCCAGAGCGCGTTTCATCCCTCAAGGCAGCCGCCAGACTCCTCTTCAGAAACACACACACACACACACACACAATAACAATCGCTTCTATGTCCTTGTCACACTTCTTTACACACGTTTACACAGTGTGCGTTGTCGACACCATTCTGGTTCCGTGATGTTCTATCCCACACGTCTCATAAATCATGCATTTTATTTAGAAACATGTCATTGTGTAAGAGCATGGTCTCAGAATAACATTGTCTCATGTCACCGCGTTCTTCTCATGGTTGAAATGACAATAAAACTCGCTTGACCCCTTGTTTCACTTGACTTAGCTGTGGTTCCAACTGTGTGTTTTGTGTTTTACACCACTCAAAGGCCCTTGGACAAAAAAAATAATCGAGCCAGAATGGTTGCAGCTGCCACCCTCTGAACATGTTGCTACCCATGTTCCCTGTGAACTGTGCATACAGCAAACTTTGACTCTCATGGTTGTGGCAAAAACTGTAACTGCAGAGTTTTGGATATCAGGTTTTTCTCGGACAGGACGATGACAACGTGAGGAAAGTAACTCACTAGCCCATATGTAGGGCACTATTCCACGGAAGACATGGATTTTAAAGAAGTCCTTGTCGTAGGTTCATCACAATCCTACTTCGGTGTAATCTGAGAAGTGAAAATCTATTTAATTAGGTCGGTGTTTCATTCTAAGAACGCACCTTTTTCATTAGTCTCATTACAGTACGGTATATTCCTATCTGACAGTGTGTCACTGCACAAGCTATTTGTGATTATAGGTTTGACAAAGTAACTAAAAAAGATAATAAGAGCCCTTCTTACTCCGTGACTATGAACGTGACATAAAACACAACATGCATATAATTAGGACATCCCATAAACAAAGAGCATATTGCAATCTGTCCACCGAGGCACATCATCAGTAGACACTAAGTGCCCCGGGGTCTTAAGGGAGGTAAACAGCAGCGTAAAGAATTACTAGGTCAGAGCAGAAAGAGCTGCGTCCCTATGCATTATTAAAAGCGCCTGTGATAATTGAAAGCTAAAATGAAACGGCTGGGGCAGACGTCACACCACCATGCACCCTCCTGCTGTCAGCGGATCCCTTAGATAGAAACACAGCTAATTTTAGGTTTGCTCATGACTGTACTTGGGTTTTGCAACTGACATGAAAGGCAAGACTGCTGTTGTGTAACTGCAGGAAACATGAGCTCGTTGACACGACACACAGCGAGCTTTGATTTTAAGGTTTGCTGTTTCCTACAGGCCTTTCATTTTATCTTTGCTATATTTACCAAAAGAACCTTCATGAAAGCAAATTAAATAATTACGCCCATAGATTTTGCTCAATAAATCTGACCAGTTTGCATTAACAGTATGAATGCAGCAGCGTGCCAATATCATGTAAATATCACTTCCTTATTATTGTTTACAGGCTTTATTTATAGTCAATAATTATTTTACTAATTATTTATGGCTTAATGAAGAGCAAATCGTGAAAATGACTTTGTAGTTTTTAGGTAGAGACAATTCCTTTGAGAATTATTCCTACAAAAGTTGGAAAGACTTTGGAAGTTTAGAATAAGAATGCATCAATGGATGATAATAATGACATTACTTGCTGTAAAATATAGGAAGCATAAACGTGTGTGTTGCTACTTATTTTGTAAAATATGATGACTTGTTTTATACAGTAATCTTAATAGTCGAATATGAAATGCAGAGAATCTACACCTTTCATGCAGTATTAGAATAGAATGGAACTCTTTTATTGTTGTACAACGAAATTAAAATAGCATACAAACCCAGGCAGCATACATTCACTCAAACATCCACAGAAGACAAAATAGAATAATAAAAATAACAAAGAATAAAAAAATAAAAAACTTAATTTTGCCTGTTTAGTTTAAACGCATCTTTACTTTGGTTATTAGTTTTTTCAGTTTTTCTCTCATTTAAACATTTTTATTCTACAATTTCTCAGATGATTTGGTCCCGACAGTGAGTTCCCATGTGGCGGTGATGACTAGTAAAGCCCAGCGCGCATGCGCGGCGCAGTCATCTGACGGTGGCGGGGGGAGGGGGGGGGGGGGGTTCCTGTGGTCGCTTCGCGTCGCCGCGACACCGGAGAGCTGGAGCACCGAGCGGGACACGGACGAGCCTCGTCTCCGGCGTGAATTAAACGTTTCAACCGGCGAGGAGCAACAAAAGCGTGAAGGTCCGGGAAAGGTTCGGGGTCGGTGCATCTTCTCGTGGAGTGGAGCCCGCAGCGCGATCGTGGGTTCTCGTAACCGCTTGCGCGCTTGCGTGGCTCTTCCAGAGAATGCCATGAAAATCACAACAGCCGACTGAGAGAGAGAGAGAGACCGGCGGCGGCGGTGACAGCATGGACACCTGCGGGCCGGTCCGCGTCAGGTAGCGCCTCCGAAGACTCCAGGAGAGCCGAACGCGTCTGGGCGGTCAATCCGCCGCTGGAGCTCCGTCTCAAGGATGGATTTCAGCCTGCTCCGGAGGATCATCAGCAGATACGTAAGCCCCCACCCCCATTCTGTCAACGCTCACAGCTGTAGCTGCGCGCAATGTGGCTTTTTTTATTATTAAACTGCACCAAGCTACCTTCAGATGATGCACAGATGCGCACGCTGCTTGGGAAGGCCACGGACTGTGGGCTTCACGGTGTTTGTGGTGGAGCTGAATGGAGAACCTGCCGGTGGCTGCTGTGAACAATAGAAATGAACTTGGCCTCCCTGATCATGGTGCTTTACTAACTTGCATAATAAACCTCAACCTGGTTTTACGGCTCTGCAGAGGAAATGAATCCTCACCTGATCGCTCTGCAGAGCTGCTACTGACTTCCACACCGACTTGCACTCACATGCAGGTGGGCCTTAGAAGATGATGGTACGCTCAGTGGAGGAAGCATTGAAGAGGAGAGGGGTGCCTCTAATTACTGATCTATCTGTTAGCAGGAAATGTCCACAGTAAAACAAATGAGATGAGCTGTAATCACATTCTGGTCAGACCCACAGTCTCTGCTTCTGGCTGGAGCAGGAAGCAGCTGGTTGCTGGCTGAATTAGAGAAGGAGAACGAGCTGGCAGGCCCGGTTCTGCTCATCAGACTGGGCCCCCTGCACCTCTGGAGCAAATCAAGGCTTTCTCTGGCCATGAAGCTGGCTCAGGTGCTATGAACAGATTGTGTGTGTGTGTGTGCGTGTGCGTGTGCGTGCGTGTGTGCGTGTGCTTACATGCTTATGTGTGTGTGTGCAGGTGGGGGTGTAAGGGTCTTGATGAATGCTCCAGCAGAGCTATTATCAGGGGAACTCAGTCCCAGCAGAGAGGAGGAGGGCAGCATCATTGTCCACATCGTTGTTGTGGAGGGTCAGCAGATTTCTACAAGTTTTCCACATATAATTTCCAAAGTCAAGTTTTTTTTTTTTTTACACAATTCTAATTTAATTTTAACACTTTTAGCCGCCCTCTGCATTCAGCAACGCCTCCATGATCACCACCTGCACTTGTACTTTATCTCCATCCCCTATAGACCGGACTTCAGTCTAATTGCCATCATGTACAACGCATGCAACGTGCAGCCCGCGCTGCTGCAGACAGCTCTGAAGGTTTGCCTGCCTTTAGTACACACTTATAATTTATAAGTGGAGAGAATTGCGCATTCTATTTTTGCAGATTTTGCAGGTAGCATCGCACCATAAAGCAAAGTCCGCACTTTCAAACTCCACACCGCCTGCTGCTGTTTGGTTAGCTGTTACAACTTTATTTTTCCTTGACCTGCCAGACTGCCGTTGGACTCAAGTTCACCTCATTTAAATTGTTGTTTTGTTTTCCATTCCTCTTTGCAGTGATACATTTATTTATTTCTGCACGTGACACAGAACAGCCGGATATAGATTTGCATTTTATTCCTGTTATTCCTGTTTCCTTTCATGACAAGTTTCCAACAACCCTGAACACATGCCATTTTTAACCATTTCCTCTCTGCTGCTTTTACTAGATTATGACAAAAGACAGCAAACTAATCACGGGTCTCTTATCTGGATATTGATTTATAATCGGATGGATGGCTGATGTATCTATTACACATGCATTACCCTCTATTAACCCCTATAATATTCCAACAGCTGCTCCTTAATGAGGCTACATGGGCGAACAAATAACACATTGTGCGAGAGGATTATCGTGCTAACGTCGAATTCGTGTCAAGGTCACGTCCCACAAGTTTGATAATTTTGCTATTCCGAGAAAGAAAAAAAGCGTTCTTAGTGTTCTGCAGCTTCCTCACTTCTGAGCTACCCTGAGTTCACGAGCTTCGCCCTTTACATCTTCCTCCGTTATTATCGTCTCCCATTGGCTTATTCTCTCTGCAGCTTGTTTCTGCTTTATTCTAAGCATCCAGAGCGTCTCCCATGCTCACTAAAGTGCTAGAAATGCAGCAGGTGGATAATACAGTTGAATCATTTGAGCTAGTTATGAAGTCATTTAGATATCTGTACGAAAAGGAGCGCTTTTATGAAGATGTTTGCTCAGATGTCTGTTGTTTTTTATTTCCAGACGTTCTCTTTTGTGCAGCAACAGTACAGTGATATGAATGTAAAGTGTGTGCTTGATACACTTTGTTCGTGCCTTTGAATAGTTCTTCAGGTCTATTCTGATATCTTGATGCTTTGAAGTCTGAAGTTTAAGTGGGACACTTTGTTACGTCATAACCTCAAATCTATTTCGCCTTGTTCTCTCTCTGCTCTGATAAAAGAATGGCTGAGCCCGCATGCAGAAAGACACAAAGGAAGAGAGTGTGTGTGTGTGTGTGTGTGCTTGTATTGTTTCTTCCATTCCCTTGTCTTTTTGTTCTGTAATAATAGCGATGGTGGGACGTCTCTGCTTGGCAGGAGCGCTTCGTGAGGTCACGACCCGGAGAAGAAGGACGGGGTGTGTCAGTGATGGTTGTATTGGAATACTTCAGAGTCTCTTATTTGTAAAGCAGCATTCCCATCAGCGTGGCGCCCTCAGTCCCTCGCCCTCCTTTATATCTGTCTGTGAACGTGTGACTCTGGTTCTCTCACATCGGTAGATAAAGCAGAAAGGTCTCCTCGCACTAAAGGGCTTCAGAAAGGTTTCCAACACGCTTACAACCCCTTGACTCCCCAGGCTGGTGTTGGAAAGCAGAACATAACCTCTTAGATTAGTGATTGCCACAGTAGCTCCCTCCATTAAGTCTCACAGCTAAGAGCCGTCTATTCCTGCCTGCTGCACCCCTCAGAGAGAGAGAGGGAGAGACGGGATGGCAAAAACACACTCGGGATTGGTGTTTGGGCGAGACCCCATGGCCTGTGTGTATACCAGGGTGAACGGCGGGGTAAACGGCATGCCGGCTCGGAAGGATTGTTTTGTCTTTGGCATTTTGTGCCTCTGAGAGGTTTCATTATGAGACGCAGCGTTTAGGCGGTCCAGTCAACTGCTGACAAACTGAGGGAGGGATGGAGAGAAGAACCACAGCTGGATTAAAGACTTATGTAACAGCTGGATCAGAGCAAACCACGTGAGAGAGCAAGCCGGGGCAACAGGAGAATCCACGTTTTGTCATTTTCAGATCATTTTCTCTTAATTGCCTCCGACAAGAGAGCGGCGCATAAACTACCGATAGTCGAAGGGCGGAACATCGAATTTAGATTCTGAAGGAAACTGTCATGACTGAATTATTGTTTTTCTTCAGTAACACTTTAATAATAATAATGGCACCAACATGTAAGGTCAAGCTTTCATTGTCAAGGTCAGGCGTTCGTGGGACGACTGCCAAAGATCTATCAGGGAAACTTTTTTAATACTTTATTGGAATGTTACGTTATCGGTTTCCACTTCGCTGACATGGAGCCAATTGCAAATGTTTTGGACATTCTTATATAAGTTGTGTTCTGTAACTTGTTAGCATGAGTTTAACTAATCTGTATCTAATAAACAAGTTAATGAAACAAAGATCTATTCTACCTATTAGGGAATCTGAGCTGCTTGCAGAGTTTAGTGTTGTGATGATGATCCATCCATTTGTTTTTCATCATTAGAGATCTGATCTCTGAATGAGTCTTTTCCCTGATTCTATAACACAAATACATCTATATTTACATTTAATTTGTCCTAATCATAATATTCTACACCAACATTGCAGTTTTCCTCAAATAACATCATCTGATAAAAGATCATCGATCTACTCCTCGTCTTATTTTGTTTGTTTCCTCCTCACTGATATTTGCTCTTTATTCCAAAAGCAATCTCTTGTCAAATCCAGAATCCACAGTCGATTTATAAACTATCACAGTGTTGTGATAACACTAACCCTAATATTACTTAAGAATATATATATATGCCGCAAATAAGTATTTGTTGCAGCTCGTAGCTAATGTTGTTGGTTTTGGAAAATATAATGTCTTTCACCTTCTCCAACTGTCTGCATTTAATGAAGGTCAGACATGTTCAATATATTTCAGATTATGTCACGTATATAAATTAACCCAGGGACTTAAGCTGATTGGCTAACAGTTAGCCTAGAGTCAGTCGATCTATTATTAGTTTGTGTTTTCCCTCGGCGTTGACTGTTGGATCAATGAGCTAAAGGGCAACACGTTCTTGCGTGTCCGGTACGAGTTGTGCAGTTGTGTTTCCGATCTGACATCCTCAGTCCAGATCAAACGAGTAGTTCGTTTACAAAGAGCCATTCAGAGAAATTTGATCCGACAGAGGGATACCTGCTGCACACCTGTGAGGCGCAGAGCGGCAGGACAGCGGAGCAGCGTGACATTTAATCAGGCCGGTTAATAGCGTTCACCTTTTACTACACCTCTGTAGAAGGGAGCTGCATCGTAGATCGAGGGGTAGCCACATCCACAAAGAAGAAACGCATGTGCAAACCTTTAAATGTAGCTTTATAAAAACAGCAGGACTGTTTCTGTTCTTGATTTTTAAATGCAGGTTTAAAACCGTTCAGAACCGGTTCTCGGGGAAGAACGGGGGTTTGTGGCGCTGGGATCTTCGATGTTATAAAATCCATCTAGACATCGTTGGTGATGTACAGGCCAGCCTCGCCGCGTGTCGGCTTGTTTCAGCGTTGCTAATAGAGACGATGGAGCGCTGGAGTGAGGAGGGAACAGTGGGCAGGGGTTGATGCGGTTCAGTGAGAATTAATGATCAGATAACCACTAACCACAATGCAATCTCTCTCTCTCTCTCTGCCTCTCTCTCCATCCCTCGCCCACATCAGTCTGTCAGAGAATAACGCGTTCTGTCAGGAGGAGGAGCAAAGGAGGAACGGGACGCGTGACAGAGTCAGGGAGATGAGGACTAGGGAAGAAACTTTGACCTGTTACGGTTGCCTGTACTGAGAGTGGACGGTTGACCAAGAAACAGGTGATCCGTAGTTGCCCCGGTAACATAACGCTGAAAAAGATGCAGTACTGTGGAATGTGGCGAACATTCCACAACCCTGGCAACTTGTCTGGCGACTGCCCCCCGCTCCTAGCGTGCCAAACGCTCTGTCCCAGTCGTGCTGTCCCAGCAGTGGCGTTCTCACAGCCGTTCTCGGCCCAGGCTTCGTGCTTTATTACAGAGGTGGGTTATTTTAACACGGCGGGACTCCAGACTAATCCTTGTTTGTTTAGAGTCAAGTTAAATTAAAGAACTAGAAAAACCTGCCCTGCATGTACCGAAGGTTAACCCTTTAACATCATGTAGCAGACAAGAACTACACTGACATAAAATGTGTGTTTTCTGGCTCTCGTGTGTCTGTGGAAGTTGTGATGAGCACTTTTGGATGCTTTAAAGAAAATAAAGCATCCAAAGACCTATCGGTGTATTTATCACAAATGATTATGAAGCAACTCGTTCTTTATTAATAGAATAATTTACAAGCTAACTGGAGGGTGGCGAAGCTGGTTGACGCTGCGCTTTGATAAAAACAGTCCAGTGAGTTTTAATTCCGCTGATTGTAATGATGTATCTCCAGAAGTAAAAGAGTTTGTCCTGTTTATTCACTGAAACGGTCTGAAAGGCTTCATTATCTACAGCTGCACCACCTTCTGGCTGCTCCTCCACCACACCTTCCATCGCTGGGTGAGGTGGACTCCCAGAATGCATTCTGTTATTCCCCACGGAGCCTCTTTAGATGTACTGGAGGATAAAGATGAACTGAGATGGAGGATTGTTAGCACGTGATCCAACATGCTTTATTCTTGTATGGAGGGCTTTGTTGTAGCTGAACCAGCAGAGTAGGCGTTGTCTTGGCTGTGTTGCAGTCGGATGTGAAAAGGCGAATTGCAAACCGACACTGGCGTGACTCGGCTGATCTCAGAGCGACCCGCGACAGAAGTTGTTAAATATTAATATTTAATCAGGCTCGATACACCTTCTTTTCAAAAACAATAAATAAATAAAAACCCATCAGTGGAAGTACAATCAGAGGATGCAGATGCAAAGCTTCAGATTCATGTATTTACAGTCGAGTCTTGGTTGTGAGGAGATTTTGCCTAATATGAGCATTGACTGGAAGCAAATATGTCTGTTTTAATATTTCTCCGTCCCTATGTCTCTCTCAGTGTGTGGGGGAGGAGATCTGGGTGGACAATAGGACGGTGTACATCGGGCATAAAGAACCCCCTCCAGGAGCTGAGGCCTACATCCCTCAGCGTTACCCCGACAACCGAATTGTGTCCTCCAAGGTGAGCATCCCACAGCTCTTAATTCGATTCATTATTCATCTTCATGCTGTTCATGCGGTTTTATTTTCAGACAGACGTGTTGGATTTTTATTGGGTCCTTGTTTTGCAATATTCATGGTTCCTTTTCCCTTTGCTGCCGGGGGGGGTGTGGGGGGGGACGGACTGGTTGATGTGCCTGTCACACTTGTGTGTGTGGAAATAACTCTGCTGCTGTCACTCTACCCCACAGTACACCTCCTGGAACTTCATCCCCAAGAATTTGTTTGAGCAGTTCAGAAGAGTCGCCAACTTTTACTTCTTGATCATTTTTCTAGTCCAGGTGAGATTTTCATAAACAGAGGTTGAGATTGACTTGTTTACAGGACTGAAGTTAAAATGAACTACACTCTCAGCTGTTTTATTTGTTTAAGTAAATTTAAAAAAGAATATATACATATGTAATTAGCTGCTGGAAACCATCTGAAATGCAGAGACTTTAATTTATTTTGAAGTTTGATAATTGATAGTGTCCACATTTTACATGCAGAGCAAACTAAATATTGCAGATTTGATTTCTGATGCTTTGCCATGAAAATTCAATTCAAGTCAGACAGTTTACTTTAAGAAATGTTCTTCTGTGCTTTGATATTTAAATAATAATAATAATAATATTTTAAGAAAATGTAATCATATCTAACCTGTTTCATTATAAAGATGCACAAGTCTTTTTTCAACATGTGATTAAAAATTCAGCGCTGTAATTTACACAATTGTGAACACTGGCCAATCAAAATAAGAGCAATTACCCAAATGATTAGCATTCAAATCCAGCACCTGTTTCCTGACCTAAGCTATTACCAAATTTACCATAATTTGAATTTGCAAACATTTTGTTATTCTGGGATCATGAGTGTTGTATTCTTTAATTCAGCGTTAAAAAAACAAGTTTTTTTTTCTTTCTGTATTGCACCAGGAGTGGAATAATCAAGTAGGTGCTACCTTATCGTAGGAGAGGATACAACAATACCAACCAGGATACTAATAGATTCAATAGAGCAGGATGTAGCTTAGCCGCAGTTTATTCAGCGAGTTTTATCAATACCATGTTAAATACTGCACCCTCTTAAAGGGACAAACGGAGCCCGGCGGACAGCAGCAGTGTTTACACTCTAGTTTGTTCTTCATCTGAACAGGTTCTACGATGCTTTTACTACGTTCTACATCAGGATGTACATTTACATTTACATTCCAGTTCAGACGGAGGAAATTAAATGTGATTTGATTACATGGATGGATGCTTCATTTTTGCTAGATTGGCGGCGCCCCATTCCTCTGCTGCGCACCAGTATTGCATTACTGTACTTTGCATCTTCCTCCCCTCTGCAGCTCATCATCGACACCCCCACCAGCCCAGTCACCAGCGGCCTGCCCCTCTTCTTTGTCATCACTGTCACCGCCATAAAACAGGTAGGACACACTCAAATCGGCTCGCATTTCCAGGAAGTATTTCTACACCCCCCCCCCCCCCCCCCTCTGCACAAAGAGACACACAAACTAGCACACACTCGCTCCCAATCAGCTGCTCTATTGTCTACATACACACATTCCCCTCTCAGCAAAAGGACGTGCCATTGACTATGTCTGGTGATGTGAGAAATATGATAATGAATATCTCATTTGTTAATCCCAGTAGCTCAGGATGCCCCTGATGCAGATCCATCCCGCCCCCTCCCCAGATACTGAGGGACGGGGTCCCACCAGTGACAGATGGAACTGCTCTGGCTAAGCGATAAATCTAAAACAGTACATGTTGGCTAGGAAGCAGGTCACGAAGCTCACGGAACACAATGCTAATGAATTACCGCCGATGACTTTCACCTCTCATGCTGTGTGTTTGTCCCACTTCTCCGTGCACAGCGAGCTACAGCACGAGGCATCGGCTTTCTGGCCCTTTCCCCTTACAGTCGTGTTTTGGTCTGCGTCTCTCTCAGGGCTACGAAGACTGGCTCAGACACAAGGCCGACTGCTCAGTAAACGAGAGCCTGGTGGATGTGGTGCAGCAGGGGAAGGCGGTGGGGACACAGAGTCACAAACTACGAGTAAGAATGGCCTCATTAGAGCAGCACGTAGCACCTGAGGCCACAAAGCAGCTGCTGCAGAGCTCACCTTTTCCATGACTCTTTCTTCCCACCCTCCCTCCTTTCAATTCTCTGCAGTCCTTTCTAACTTCCTTTCCTCTCACTCACACGCTCGCATGTCTTCCTCTTCAATTATTTGTCCCTAAAACTGTAGAAGAGAAACAATTAGAGCATCACTGGTGCTCCATGCGAGTCCCCGGCAAAATGGAGAGGACTGATGCGTTTGTTTTGTAAATCAGGATACTCCTGTCATCATCTCTTAGTGTTCGCTTATGTCATTCTGATGCAATAGAACATATCCCGACTAGGGGGGGGGGGGTGTTATTAGCATCCTGTAACTCCGTCGTATTTATAGCTGCTGATTTTGCCTCCACGTTGCATTCAGATTTCATACCAATACCCAACACAGAGTTCTCCTTTTGATGTATTTACGACGTGGAACAACACAAAGATCAAATTATAGACCCGGCATCAGTTAAAACTCAGACAGCCATTTTACATGTGTGGGGTTTGTTGCTGTTCATCAGAAGCTATACAGCACACGAGGTAAGGTTAGGGAGGATTTGTCTGGGCTGCTCTATAGGCAGATAAGATTAGATAAGCAGCTTTATTTGTCATTATACAAATTGTACAATTAAATTACATGATTAGTGCAGGGACTTGTTGACTTGAGCACGCCGCCACTACTATAAAAATTTAAATGCATATTATTTTTACTAGTGGGGAAACCCTTTCAGACACGGAGAGAACACGCACAGAAAGGCCATGCTGGGAATACTGGGGTCTGAACCCATAGCCTTCTTGTTGTGAGGCAACAGGGCTAGCCACTATACCACCATGCCATATAGCACCATAAAACAGTATAAGCAGAGTCTAAAGTGTGTAAAAAATCTGTAGATTATGGTGCACAATGAGTGCAAAGAGAAGGAGTTTTGTAAAGCCTAGTCTGGATTAAAGGGAATCACTGGACCTTGGTGGAGGTACTCACTCTGCTGCATTCCATTCTTGTTTTTAAAAAAATTATACATCTCATTCCATGCAGATTCTCAAGACAAAGTTGAAGATTGCTCAGGACAGCACGCATTCAGAGATTCTTCCTTCTTCATGCAGTTTGTCCAGAAATGTAAAAAATATCATGGAGGCTGAAGATTACGGAAGATATCAGGATAATATAATATAATATAATCGGATAATATGTATTTATTTTGGCAGACATCATTTGTAGCAGTGCATATGTGCCGTCATCTCATAATAAACTGGAAGGCCCATGTTCCTCAGAAGTTCTGAACATGCCTGTGTGGTTTTGAACATATGTGGATTTCCACTCAGACCTGTAGTGAACTGGTTTTCTGTCACCATTGTAGCTCAGGAGATCAATAAATGCATGCATAATTGCACATTTATTTTGGTGAATATTGTGGAAACACTGAATCCGCGCTGGAAATGAATGGCTGACCGAGTCAGGTATATTTTAATGACCTTTCTGGAGCATAGGAGCCAGATGACGAGTAAATACGTTTGGTTTTGTTCCTGGTAGCAAATATAATTTACTTTTGTAAAACGTGGACTGACTCTGCAGAAATCTTGTATTATCTTGGCTTGAATGGAGGCAGAGGTGTCTGCACTCTGCATAATGTACAATCTGGTTTCACCGCTGTGACGGAGGGGTGCATCTAATTTCCTTGATGTCTGCTCCTGTCAGAGACGGAGCGATGTTATTGGTCATCTTAGAATAAGGTTTTAATGCAGACGCCCGGTCGGAGCAGCTCTTCTGCGTAATCTCATTGGTCCAGACAGACATCTTACATGACACAAACAGAAATTCTCTTGTCTTGCCTTTCGTATTCTCCATCCCTCTACCCCGTCCCTTACCTTCCCCTGCTTTGTCCTTTCTTTCCACCTCTCTGTCTCATCTTCTCCTTTTTTTCCCCTGTGTCTTCCAGCGCTTTTCTGTCCCAAGGTTTCTCTCTAGAGGAGATCAAAGAGAGGATTAGAGTGGGAACCGGGATAATGATGAATATATTAATCATGCAAAATCAGAGAGCGTGTGTCATGTGTATGGTCACCGTGGAGATGGGATTTATCAGAGCTTAAGCTGCTCCGTTCGTATAATCTGTTATGCAACTTCAGAATCCTTTGAAAAAAAAAAAGGGATAAAAGAACGTTAGAGGATGAGCAGACGATTACCCGCAGGTCTGTCTCTTTGTCTCTTACGCTCTGTTGTCACGTGAACCTCTCGTCAAAACACTTTACACATTGACATGTAAGCCATTATGGGATGCATGATGTATCTGCCTTGCTCCGTCAGGTTGGAGACATTGTGGTGGTGAAGGAGGACGAGACTTTCCCGTGTGACCTCATCTTTCTGTCCTCCAGTCGCCAGGATGGGACCTGCTATGTCACCACCGCCAGCCTGGATGGCGAGTCCAGCCACAAGGTGCCAGGACAAGTGCATGAAATTACTGGACTTATTATTGTCTTTAAAAACAACAACCATTTCTGAATTAACTAACACAGACACACACGTCTGTAGGGGCGACATGACCCATCTGATCGTCGTTCATATCGCTCACATACACTGTACCTCTGAGTACTTCATCATCATGCCTGGGGGGGCGACCACCTGATGTGCTCGCTATCCCAGCATGCTCTCCTCCACTGACCCGCGGAGCAGCACGCTGGAAGCTGATCCAAGGGGTCAGATGAACCCCGCTCTCATTAGTGTGACTGAATGACATTTTCCTCTGTTGTCTGCTCTTCCTTTCTCAGACCTATTATGCTGTACCAGATACCATGGCCTTTTGTACGGAGCAGGAAGTGGACTCGCTGCACGCCACTATTGAATGTGAACAACCGCAGCCTGACCTCTACAAGTGAGTGTGACGCCTCGTCACCGATGCGTTCGTGTTATCGGCTACGACCGCTGAGATGCAGATCCTCCCTCGTCCCTCGAGCGCCTCGTCACCGATGCGTTCGTGTTATCGGCTACGACCGTTGAGACGCAGATCCTCCCTCGTCCCTCGAGCGCCTCGTCACCGATGCGTTTGTGTTATCGGCTACGACCGCTGAGACGCAGATCCTCCCTCGTCCCTCGAGCGCCTCGTCACCGATGCGTTCGTGTTATCGGCTACGACCGCTGAGACGCAGATCCTCCCTCGTCCCTCGAGCGCCTCGTCACCGATGCGTTCGTGTTATCGGCTACGACCGCTGAGACGCAGATCCTCCCTCGTCCCTCGAGCGCCTCGTCACCGATGCGTTCGTGTTATCGGCTACGACCGCTGAGACGCAGATCCTCCCTCGTCACGTCTCTTGATTGGAGTTTACTGTGACTTTTTCCATTTTTCACAGATTTGTTGGACGCATCAATATTTACAAGGACAATGAAGAACCTGTGGCTAGGTGACTTTTGTATAGAAAGGAAATTATTTAACATTTAAGGTGCTTTATCATGTTTTGGTGTGGCATTAAAGGGTTGTGTTTTATTCCTGCAGACCACTTGGAGCCGAGAACTTGCTCCTTCGGGGAGCCACGTTGAAGAACACGGGCCGTATTTACGGTAATGACACTGTCTGACTTAATTGTGTTTATACAATATTGTTGATTGAGAAATATAGCAGCACGGTGGCGCAGTGGTAAGCGCTGTTGCGTCACAACAAGAAGGCCGCAGGTTGAAATCTGACTTGCGGCCTTTCTGTGAGGAGTTTGCATGTTCTCCCCGTGTCTGTGTGGGTTCTCTCTGAGTTCTCCGTCTTCCTCCCACCACCAAAAACATGCAAATTAGGTGAAGTGGTTCCGTTAAATTTCCCATAGGTGCGTGGCTTGTCCAGGGTGTACCTCCGCCTCTCACCCGTTGACTGCTGGGATAGGCTCCAGCACAACCTGCGACCCGGACAAAGCAGTCAGGAAGATGAATAAATGATTGGCTTATTGCCTTGTTGACTGTGTTTTTGCTCCACCCAGCTGTTGCCGTTTACACAGGTATGGAGACCAAGATGGCACTTAATTACCAGTCTAAATCTCAGAAGCGCTCTGCTGTAGAGAAGTAAGATGAAATACTTTCACTGCATTATTTCGAGTGCACTATTTTTTCCACTGGTTGGTTCATTTCCCGTCTTCCTCTTCCCGATGTTTGCCCTTTGTCTCCGCAGGTCAATGAACGCCTTTCTGATAGTATACCTGTGCATCCTGATCAGTAAAGCTGTCATCAACACGGTTCTGAAGTACGCCTGGCAGTGGTCTCCTGACCGGGACGAGCCCTGGTACAACCACAGGACTGAGAACGAGCGCCAGCGCCATGTGGTGTGTAAAAGCAGTCTGGACACCCAGGGTCAAAACTCATTTCTCTGAACTCTCACATCTGTTGTCCTCCCTCCTCAGGTGGTCCGGGCTTTCACGGACTTCCTGGCCTTCATGGTCTTATTTAACTACATCATCCCGGTGTCTATGTACGTCACTGTGGAGATGCAGAAATTTCTGGGCTCCTATTTCATCACTTGGGATGAGGAAATGTTTGATGAAGAGCTTGGGGAGGGAGCTCAGGTTAACACCTCCGACCTGAATGAAGAGCTGGGACAAGTAAACAAGCACAGAAAAACATTCGCTTGGAGCAGTGTCTTTTAGGAAGTGTGTACGCCACGCCTTTATCCTACCCTCTGTCTTCACTCCTTCCCAGGTGGAGTATGTGTTTACCGATAAGACGGGCACTCTGACCGAGAACAACATGGAGTTTATCGAATGCTGTGTCGATGGGAACGTTTACATCCCACACGCCATCTGCAACGGACAAATCTTGAGCGCCGCCTCCAGTATAGACATGATTGATTCCTCACCCGGAGGATACAGGAGAGTAAGTGTGTGTTTGACAAAGCAATACGATTTTTAATCGACCCTAATAGACTCCGCTACAGAATAGAGATGGGGGGGGGGGGGGGGGTGAGTAGAAGAACGCTTTCATTTAGAACATGTTCTAAATGGACGTTGCAAGGAATCAACTCGGCAATTTAGATATAAACACATGCTGTTGAAACACAGTGGGGATAAAGCATGCTCTATGTAAGTCATAAATGGTTGCTGGGTCTCACGGTTCACCGGAAAAGCTGATGACTTGCGTTTCCGTCAGTGGAGACGGTGATTCGTTTCATTTTAATATAGGAGGAGCAGAGAGAAAGACGTGCATTAAAAATTAGAAGAAGAAAAAAGATTTAGTTGATATGCTGCTCTGTTCTATTACTGTTTACAGCAATGACTTGAAACAACTTGCATCAAATGAGAGGAACTGTCGTAGTATTTTCAGAAAAAAATCAAAACATGTCCTGAACATCGGATCTATCTGTAGTTTTATCAAGCATTTTTAAAGTCAACTTTATTTTTGACTCCATGAAAGTGTACAATTAGAAATGTAATATGTGGGTTCCATCTGCAGGAACACGAAGACCTTTTCTTCCGGGCGCTGTGTCTGTGCCACACGGTGCAGGTGAAGGAGGAGGAGACGGTGGATGGCATCAAGAGGGGCATCCACCAGGGCCGGCCCACCTCCTTTTACATCTCCTCTTCACCGGATGAGATCGCCCTGGTCGAGGGAATGAAAAGGTTAAACTTGCTAAAGCACACGCGGTTTGCAAACGGATTATACTCCGTTTGATGCTTCATTGAGGTGGATCAGAACTCATTTAGCCTTTCCAAGGGAGGGACTCTTTACGATGTACACTAACACTCCACTTCTCTGCTGCCAGGCTGGGCTACACCTACCTGAGACTGAGAGACAACCACATGGAGATCCTCAACAAAGACGATGAGATTGAAAGGTTAGTCTGTTAATCAGGAGTGGAGCTGTGGCCAGACGTCAAGAAGGAGCGGGTTGTTTTTAGAAGCTGTTCCCTCAGTAAGAATGAAAGGCAGACTTCACATAATTCGGGAGGAAATGGTTTCGTACTTCTCTCTGTAGGAAATGGTTATTGAATGACCTTCTCGCTCCATCAGCCGCCGCTGTGGCCTGTCGATAGGGAGCTATTTTAAGAATGCTGAAACTGTTCGCCTGTACCTCATTTTCCTCTGTGGACACTTAAGGTAGTCTGCTGGGTCTGTCTCTCTTGGCAGGTTTGAGCTGCTCCACGTTCTGAACTTTGACTCCGTCAGGAGGAGGATGAGCGTCATCGTCAAGTCCAGCTCCGGTGAGACACACACAGCAGTGAAACGCATCAACGCGTTGTGGAAACCTTTTAAACGCTCGAGCCTTCACAGATTTTGACTTGATTCCTTTATCTGCCTTTATTTTGGATCTCAGGAGATTACCTGCTGTTTTGTAAGGGCGCAGACTCCTCCATTTTCCCCCGGGTGGTGTCTGGGAAGGTGGAGCAGGTGAAAGCTCGAGTGGAGCAGAATGCTGTCGTAAGTGTGCAGTTTGACTGGTACTAATGTATAATGGCAGTTTTCCAGTAAGTAATCCTCAGCCTTTACATCACGTGAAAGAATTTAGTAAATGCCAGGGTCCAAACTTTGAGTTCACAAAAGGTTCAGGTGTTAAATATGAATTTTCTCTTTACAGCAGCTCAATATAAAAATCAGTATTTTATGTGAGAGCAGTTGATTGTTTTGCCTGCTCTTTATCGCCCAGCTCGGCTGCTCTCAGCACTTTCTCCGTTAATAGCTTTGGCTTTACAGGCCATAATGGTTCTCTTTTGGCTCAGCACCAGGTGTCAGACAGACGGAGTCGGTGATTGCTGAGTGAAGCCTTCAGCAGCTAAAGAGGAGAGAATAGAGTTCCCCTGGGAATTTCATTTTTTTTAATTTGGCCAGAAACGTGACTTCAAATACATTCTAATGTCTAAAAACTGTTTTCCTACAATTTTACTGTAAAAAAAAATGTATGTCGTGCAAACGTGCATTGAATCAAAGGTGAAAATCTCCGATCTCCATAAGCGTCTCCGCTCTTTCCCTTTCTCTTTTCCTCACTCTGACACAGGAGGGGCTGCGGACTCTGTGCGTTGCTTACAAAAGGCTGACTCAGGCTGAATACGAGGAAGCGTGCCACCACCTGACTGAAGCCAAGCTGGCCCTGCAGGACAGGGAACAGAGACTGGCACTGGCCTACGACGTCATCGAGAGGGACTTTGTTCTTTTGGGTGCTACAGCAGTGGAGGACAGGTTGGTCCCCATGGAAACAGAGAGCAAGGGAAACGATGCAAACACAGTGCGGCGGCAGGGGACGTGAAAGGAGGAGGGACAAGTGAAGAAGTCGTATTTTAATGATTGACGGGAGCAACACAGATTAACTTTGCTTTCTTATTTTCTGCTCTGTTAAATATGAGGGGTGTCTCTGTTCTCCAATTTTATTTCATTATTGGCCGCAGAGGTAGTTTTCCTGACCGGACCCCTCAGCTGTCTTCCCGGTAGATAAACTGGAGATGGGCAAAGACGGGGGTGGTCGCGCATCGATAAGTTAGCACCAGTTGGTGATTGAGCGATTCGAGTTGTGACGGATGTCGTTACTTACTGCTCTGTAGGCTGAAACTCTTATCGATTTATTGATGCACAGGCTCCAGGAGAAAGCGGCAGACACCATCGAGTCATTGCACAAGGCGGGGATGAAAGTTTGGGTCCTCACAGGAGACAAAATGGAGACGGCCGCCGCCACCTGCTACGCCAGCAAGCTGTTCCGCCGCAGCACGCAGATCCTGGAGCTGACAAAGAAACGCACCGAGGAGCAGAGTCTGCACGACGTGCTGTTTGAGCTGAATAGGACTGTCCTCAGGCAGCGCTCTATCTCTGGGTATGGGATCATGCGTGTGGCTATCAGTGATTTGCTGTTGTTGTATTTTATACAACACAAACTCATAATCCAAGACGAGTCCTCTTATGTTGGGTTTTTTTGTGTTTCCGGTAAATTCACATACCATATGCTGTGAATTCCACACTATCAGGGAATATCATTGGAGTCATTGAGAAGATCTCTGTGGTGGAGATTGATCATCGATCGTTTGTTCCAGGTTATCATTAGACTGCCTCGACTTTGGCTTGATCATCGACGGGGCGACGCTGTCCGCCCTACTAAAGCCCAACCAGGAGGGTACCGGTACCGGAACCGGCAACTACAGAGACATTTTCCTGGAGATCTGTCGGAACTGCAGCGCTGTGCTCTGCTGTCGCATGGCGCCGCTGCAGAAAGCACAGGTGGACACGGCCGCACGTCGCCTCGCACAAACCGCCAGCCACGCTCCTGAATGTCAAAGCGCGCCGCCGGACTGACAGTTTGATTTCTGCAGATTGTCAAGCTTATTAAGGCGTCAAAGGAGCACCCCATAACCCTCGCTGTCGGTGACGGAGCCAACGATGTCAGCATGATCCTGGAAGCACACGTGGGCATCGGTGAGCTCGTTTCACAGACTGGGTCGCCAAGTGTATGTCGCGCTCACATTTATGTTTAAAAGTAAAACTACGTTTTAGAGTTTAGAGAAATAGTCCTTCACATTTGCTAATCAGTTCATGACAGATGTCAGTTTATTGCCAATGATCATAGCAACAGTAAATATGTTGCTGTGAAAATATTGAATGGCCTATAAAACATAAATATTAAACTTAACCTTGGAAAAGCTAGCTAAGTCTGCAAAGTAAAACAAGATTAGTTTTTTTGCATGTACAGTATGGGTACTGGTAATAATGCAGGAGGCTGTGCTACACCGTGTATACCTGGGTTCTAGTTTCTACTGAATACTTGTAACAGACGCATCACTGAGCTACATTCTTGCAACCAACTTGTGTTTTGTGGCAGGCATCATGGGTAAAGAAGGCCGACACGCAGCCAGGAACAGCGACTACGCCATTCCCAAGTTCAAACACCTGAAGAAGATCCTGCTTGTTCACGGCCACTACTACTACATCCGAATAGCAGAACTCGTACAGTACTTCTTCTATAAGGTACACGACGGATGCCTCGTGTGCTCCGCCGGCTCACGCATTTTAATCTCTTTACCGTAATACCCAGTGAGACATCCGGCTACAAAGAAGCCGATTTTGAAGCTAGTCTGACAGATTACTGGATTCACGAATCCCTGGTGCCACATTCTGTCCCGGATTCATGACGAGGACGATCAGTGTGGGCGGCTTCTTCAGCAAGCCGTCAAGCAGCCAACTGATTGGTTTATTTCCTTTTGGCAGGCCAGCTCTTTGCTGCCCACTCAGGAAGCTTATGGCACACAATCTCTGCATAAACAGAAATGTGTAGATAGTAGCATTTTTAGATGCTTCAAATCTCTTCACATGTTCTTGTCACAAACCTCCCCCCCCCTTAAATCTTTCCAGAATGTATGTTTCATCTTTCCTCAGTTCCTGTATCAGTTCTTCTGCGGGTTCTCCCAGCAGGTAAGCACACGGTGTGGGATGTGGATTACTGTGAATCTGCACGCTGTTCTGCAGTAAACTAGCTTCACATAAGAATGAATGCTTATTTTTAAAGCTGCACTAATCCATATTTCCATGTTTGCAATGCATCAAACGACTATGTAATGGGAAAGGTGTCTTCATAGAGGCAGAGAATTATTACCCTACTCCGCAGCACCCTTCAGCTCTTCTCACTATTTCACCTCCTTTCCCCTCATTGCTTTCATTTTCTGGCCCACAAACTCCATCCTCATCAATCTTGTTTCAAGCTGGAGCAGAACATTTTTCATAAACCAACTTCATAGTGCCTGCGGAGCACCAGCCGACTGACAGAGTTAGTAGTTTCCTGTTGATAGAGTGGAGCATCAATCAAAGAGGGACCAGTTGAGGTTTTTTTTTATATTTCTCAGGAGTTGGTTGAGACCAGAACAAAGCCAAGAAAGTAGATGTTGCCCTATATCATAATAAATACACTCTATGGAGGAGGGGGGGGAGGGGGGGTTAATTTGCTTGTCTAGCTGCCATGAAGGTCAGACGGGCCAAGAAGACGCTTACCGTTCCTTATTTTTCCGAGAGTTCCTCCTAATTTCCAGATGTCTGGTGTCATCGGTGTTGTTCTGTCCTTCTGCAGCCCTTGTACGACACGGCCTATTTGACATTATACAACATCAGCTTCACTTCACTCCCCATCCTCCTCTACAGCCTGGTTGAGCAGCATGTCAGCGTGGAGGCACTCACCAGGGAGCCCTCCTTGTATAGGTGAAGGCAAAGAACATGTCGACCCGTCTGGTGTTTGTGTTTTGGGATCGTCGTGCTCGACGTTTTGTTTTTTCTCTTCATTTCCATAGAGACATAGCGAAGAACTCCCTCCTCCGCTGGCCTGTCTTTCTGTACTGGACGTGCCTGGGTGTGTTTGACGCTGTTGTCTTCTTCTTTGGTGCCTACTTTCTCTTTGACAACACCACCTTCACCAGCAACGGCCAGGTGAGCCTCTGTCTTGGTGCTAACAGGCCGTGGTGATGTCTGTCGCCGTGAGCGACCAGCAGAAATAGAGCGGTTTCATTTTATTGAGGAGTTTGTAGACGATGGACTTAACGTTTGTGCTCTCCTTCCAAACATTCATCCATCTCCATTGGATTCTCATGAAAGACGAGTTAAGTGTTGTTAGATGATGGCCTCGTGTTTTCTTTTCGTGATGGATCTTTAACAGGAAGGCTTCTGTCGGTCAGCGACATCGGACCTCCATTCATATCGACAGTGCAGTAGCATCCTTCTCTGTATCGTTGATTTGTATCACGTCAACTGTTTTCGATTGCCTTTGGTCCTGTTTTTTAAGTTTGAAACATCCTGAAATTCATTTTACCCTTTGTCCTGATGCCTTTCTCTTTTCTTTCCCCTCCTTCTCTCTGCTTCCTCTCTCTTTATTTTGCTCCTCCTCTCCTTCTCCTTCTTCTTCCTCCTCAGCTTATGACCACCAACACGCAGATGGTAAGCCTGTCTCCCTCTCAGCTCTCTCTGTCTTTCATGCTTTTTTTTAGTCTCTGTCGCACCCTTTGAGTTCCCAGATCATCCACTTCATCTAGTTTCATCCGCTCTCGCTTCACCTCAATCCATGCACTTCCATCTGAATGTGTCGTTTTCCAGTGCGCCATCATCCTGCTAATCTCTGTGTAGCTTTCAGTACCCGATCCTAACAACTTCACTGACATAGAACCTGTAGACGCTCCCTCACATTTCCTGTGTGTTTTGTTGTGGTAGTAAAGAGAGTATTGCTAGAATACTGTTCTATAGATTAAGATCCGACATCAGTTTGTCTTTTGTCTGATGTATTTGTACATTTGTGTCTGTGTACGCATTTGTATGTCACAACTCCTGGAGCTGGATGGGTTTTATTTTTTCTGCATCCGGGGGACGACTGCAGTGTTTTTGATGTGTATGCTCTGAGTGCTGGTGACAAACAACAACAACAACAACAACAACAAATGGGTTAAAAATGGGAATTCTCATAATGTTTCTCATCCCTGAAGGATTAATAACCAGATGTGGTTATTACATGAACTACCATGTTTCTTCTCGCTCTGTCATCCACCCTCCTTCCTCTCTTCCTCTTTCATTTTCTGTCCCCCCCATCTCTCACTCCATCTGTTCATCCTGATGTCTGTAGCACTTCAGCAGGTGGGAAAATGTGGATTCCAAGAGGTGAAGCCAAATCATCCTCTAATTGGGCCCAAAGCTAAAAAGGAAGCCCCAGAGAAAATATTTTTCCAAGCATATCACCCTTCATATCACCCCCATATAATTAAGCCTGTCATAACGATGTTTGGCCTACAATCTTAAAACACACAAAAAAACTTTTTTATTCTTGTCTTGATTGGACTTAAATTAAACCCTGAACGTTTGGGATAAATCTGATCGTGTCGGTGTTTCCATGAGTCTCAGCGGTCAGAATGCTGTTGTCTGTTGACGTGGCTGCAGGCGCTGCACCCTGATGTTTGTATTAGCATCCTGTTGTTTACAACACATGTCACCCAGTGGTCCATATATTGTTGTATATCGATGTTCTGTTGTTGTTTGTTTGTCTGAAAGCAGGATTGTACAAAAACTGCTTCACAGTTTCATGAAACTTGTTCTGAAGGCTGGAAAACTCGTTCAACTTTTAAGAGCTAGACTGGAGTGGGACGGTTCGGTCCTGGCAGAGGTCGGCACTCTTGTCGGCCAAGCTTCTTCGATAATATAATAATTGACAGCCCTACTTATAAACACGCCACGGGGTATTCACTAATCCAGCACGTAGAGCACGTTGGGTGCGGCCGCTAACCCTCGTCTTCCTCTGCTCCCTTTCAGATGTTTGGAAACTGGACCTTTGGGACTCTGGTCTTCACTGTGCTGGTGTTCACTGTTACTCTGAAGGTACGTGAGCGTGTCTCCGTTAAATAGAGCCTGTACCTCTGTCTTAATGCCTGGATGAGCTTGCCACCGTGTTACGCTGGTCGCTCAGTTTGCACCGCAGTACGCCCTGAGGCGCTGATCCAACGACTGCTGGAGGGATTACGGTGTGTGTGTTCTCTTTGTTTCAGCTTGCCTTGGACACACACCACTGGACCTGGATCAACCACTTTGTCATCTGGGGTTCACTGCTTTTCTACGTTATTTTCTCTCTTCTCTGGGGAGGCATCATTTGGTATGATCTGCGTTGCCCTTTCAACGTCCGTGTGTTGATTTTGGACACTTCTGACAAACCTTTTCCACTTTTCCTGTTGCTGCTCAGGCCCTTCTTGAACTACCAGAGGATGTACTACGTGTTCATGCAGATGCTGTCCAGTGGTCCGGCCTGGCTCAGCATCATCCTGCTCATCACGGTCAGCCTGCTGCCAGACGTCATCAAGAAGGTCCTCTGCCGGACGATGTGTCCCACAGCCACCGAACGTGCACAGGTAGGCTAGCAGCATGAGTCCAAGGTGAAGCTTCAAGGCTTACGTTTTATAGTGATCACTGATGGTGTGAACTCGATGCTTCACTGAAACCAATAACGCAAAACTAACACTTCCTCAGTTTGTAAGAAAAGCCTTTTTCAGTTAACCACCTGAAATTGTCCGGATTTAAAGTAGAACATTTGGCTGACATTTCATAATGGACTGTAATGAGCTGCAGTAGAGTTCCATAGGATCCCCGTTAGCTGTCTCAGAATGCCTTCCTGTGAAGCCAGCCTCAGTGTGAACAGAAAAAGGAGTCAAAGTTCTGACACATTTCTTCCTGCTGTGCTTTCTTCTCTTTTCTCCCTTCTCACTGCATCTAATGGAAAATTCACAATCCTCCGCTGGTCCTTTCTGCGTCTCCTTTTCCCTCCACCTCTTTCCATACCCTCCATTAATCATTCCTCTCCTCTCCTCTCCGTGCTCCTCTTCTGACCCTCCACCCTGTGCGCCTCTCTTTGGGGATAACTGCAGTCCACTCGTCCGTGCCTTACTGTGGAACCATCCACCATCTTCATGCTTTCTCAATCCTCCAGCAGAATGAGTTTCTGATTGGCCCAGAGTGAGGTGAGAGGAGCGGGAAGAGGTGACTCCCTTTTAATCCCTTATTTTTGAATGCATGGCGGCATGTTGAAATCACTTATGACCCCTCTGCACATCGCTTAATGTGAAACTAACCACCAGGATGCTATTAATGTAAAAAATAAAATCAACCATCGATGTAGCATTTACTGCTGGACGACCAGTCCAACCGTCATGTGGAGACTAACTCAGACCAGGTTCTATCGTTACCCCCTTTAACCCTTTAACATGTTCCACTGAAGGTAAGGACAGCAAAGGCCCCGGGGGTCTGTGTGGCTCCTGGCACAGCTGGCGGAGGGGGTAACAATGAGAGGAACCTGCTCCCCCCTACTCGGGCCTGTGAGGGCGACGGTGGAAAACAAGCTGCTGAGACCCCTGATGCCACACGACCACAGCAGTTCCTAGATTGCCCCCCCTAGTTGGGCTGGGGTCAGTATGGTAACGGCACGCAGAGGCTCTGGCTGTGGGGAATCAGGTGCTGCTGTGATACTGCTGCTTTCAGGAATCGGGGTCTCGAAAATAAGCTCTGCTTCGCTGGTTCCAGAGCATGCTACACGTGTCCATCTGGGGTTTTCACAGACACACAACAAACCTGGAAACTGTCCTCTTCTGCCAGGAACACTGGCGCCACCTGCTGGTGGAATGTGGGATAGAACGTGAATTTTATTTTCCTTTCACAAGCATGCTGAATGTCATGGCTCTTAACCAATGAATGAACTGAATGTTCAGAGGGTTTTTCCATCATGAATCTGCTAAATGAGTCCACAAGTCATTGGTTTGTTCACGGTAAATACATTTGATCCAAGGATGGATCCATGACATTCCCATTAAAGCTAAATATGCAGACATCTGAAACGAGCGTTAAACCCTCTGGATGTAAGCCTGCAGGTTGATCGGATCGTCTGTCATCTGTTCTCCAGCTGCGATTTGATCTGCATGCTGCGACGATTGATTGATTTTCTGTTTTTGCCTCTGTGTTTTGGATCTTCTCGTGACGTTGCATCCTCCGTCTGTCCGTAGGATCACGAGGCGCCGTCGCAGGGTGGAGCTGCCAGATCGACTCCGCCGTCATCCCGTCGAGCCTACAAAGGCGCAAGCACGGACTCCTCTCTCCTCCACGTCGGCGCTGTGGAGATGCTGTCGCTGCGCAGGTCTGAGCTCCTTCCCCAGAAACTGCTCGCCCACTTGGCTGAAGGCGGGGGAGCAGACTTGTGCTCGCTCAGCCCCTACGTGCTCCGACTTTCAGGGGCGGGGTTCGCCTCCTGCGCTCCGGGACCGGAGACCTCCGTGTGAACATGAGCACAGGCTTTGAGCGAGATGGAAGCGTGTTCACATGCGTCCGCCTCCTTGCTGGGTTCACCACGTGCATTATCTGGGCCACCCTTTAGGATTTAGGGCCCTGATGCCTCAACGTCAGACTTTGGTAACATCTTTTATTTTCAGTCTTATTCTCACGGGGGGGGCATTGTTTTGCGTGTTTCACTGTTTCCATGCTTGTATGTCCCTTTTGCTTCCGCGTTAATGCTTGTGGTCTGGCCCAGGAAGGGCCAGCTGTTTGAGCGCAGCCCTTTGTGTGTGCATGTGCGCGACTCTATGCATGAATGTGCCTGTTGTCCTGTGTTTGCGTGTGACACAACGCTGCCTTACACTTAACCACACAGCAGCTGGCGAGGAGCCAAAGGGAGGACGGTGTCGAAGAAGCCTTACACCCTCACACGCCCCTCAGCTGAAGGAGGGAGACGGGGAACGTCTGAAGGAGGCGCTGAGTTCTAGCCGCCCTGCCTTAATTCATACAAACCTGTGTTCGGTTGATGATATTTCCTGCGTGGTTAAACCATGTTTGTGTGTGGACAAGAAGACTCACAGGACATGCATGTCTGGTACAGCGTGTTTTTATCTTTCTGGCTCTCCCTTGACCCTCATGATTGTGTCCGCTTGTTTTCAAACCTGCTAATGTAGCACGTCGGATCCTCTGCATGTCGATCTGCTCCCCCTCTCCGGTCTTCCTCCTTCATCCGACATCGCTCGTCACAAAACGCATCGCAACGCCTTTCGTTTCTCCCGACCACGAGCACACTGTGTCCCGGATGACAGCAGCGGCCCGAGACCGATGGCGTCTCTAGCGATGGCGTCCTGCGGTTCCTCACTGCGGCATCGTGCGTGTTTGTCTCGCTGCCACGCTTCGTGTTACACAAACGTTTGTGAGAATGTCATGTCGTCCCATTCTAAAGGTTTTCTGTATTGTTCTAAAAGTATTGATTGCGGTTGCTGTTGATGTATGGATGTAATTTAAACTTTTATATCTATTGTAGCAAGAAGGGGTGTGTGTATATGTATATATATATATATTTAGTCTGTGAGCAGGACGGAGACTTGAATCGGCGATGTCACAATCAAATCACTAGAATGTTGAACTGGCTTGTCCATCATGTCCTCCAGCTGAAGATTGTAGCTAACTGTGGAGCCTCTCTACACATTTCTAACATCTGAAGTCCTCTTTGTCCAAAGCATATCCGTCACGTTGCACGGCAAGTGGCCGACTCTGGAAGTCTTGAATGTCAGATTCTGTATGTTTATGCAGTTTATTTTCATAGACATTGTTATCTGCCAACATGTTTATATTTACTAAAGGGTTTTCAGTGTCTATTCTTTTTTTTCACGGGGACACGGATCATTTCTCAGTTTGGTTGGAGGTCTGGATTTGTCTCTTTCAGTTTTCATTCAAAGCCCTCCTCTGGGACTCTGACCTCAGTAGATCAGGAAAGCGCCCTGGTGCTTGTTATGCCCTGTCCCACCTCACTGTGCTGTTGCCGTATTCTCTCCAGACTTGTCACACACCGATCCTCCCACAATAATAATATAAGGTCTATTTTACTTCAATAGGGTATTGGGTAACTCTTTGTAGTAATTCTTCTAACACATTTGTTTGCCAAGTCCAGCGCAGCGCCATTTCTTTCTTTTGTCCATTCTTTCTTTCACTACTTTTGTATCCCAGAGACAATACTATATTTTAACTGTTAGAATATACATTCAAATTTCTAACCAAAATAAGAGCAACATATAAACTATATGATTCATTAGAGATTTACCGATAAGTCTACACGCTGCACTTTGTGGAGATTTCTAAGAGTTCACTCCTCCTCAGTCATTATTTTTCTAAAAAGAATAAAGTGGGCGAGAAAATAGTGACCAAATAATTTAACTAGGAATGGACTTGTCCTCTTTCTCTGATGGGTTTATCGCACCGGCCTTCGTCTGCTGATCCGAATGTCAAACTGCTATTTGAGTCCAGTCCATCAGCACAACAGCAGCTGCTCCTCCTGTCATTCCTGAGCGGCACGCTTCACATTATAGCAGTGCAGCACTCTTTGTATTACTAAACAGGTTTTGAGAATTTACTCTCTTGTTTTGTTTTTTGATAAAGATTTTAAAAGATCAACTGTTGACTTTTTTTTTTGCCAGCCTGTCTGTAGCAAATGGAGGCGAAGCACTGTATTGTCATTCTGCTTGTAATAAAGAAAGCGTGAAAGCAGCCGTCCTCTGTGTTTATTGGGAATCCCATCTTCTTCTTCTTCTTTGTCTCCGCCGCTTGTCCAGAACCAGCGACCCTCAGACCCTGTCATCGGGTGCAGCAGGAAGCTGTGGTCCCATGTTTTGTTTTTGTTTATTAAAAAAAGGAAGCTGCCAACGTTCCCTCTGGATGAAAGATCAAACGTGATCATATCTAAATGGAGCTCTGTTTGATCTGCAACACTGATTGTTCTGTTAACTGAATTTTAAATAAATGCTTCATGTTCTTCAGTTCAAATATTTATTCCGATGTTTCGGTACAAGCCGTCCTTACTGCGCATGTCTGTGACGTCACCTTCACGCACTTCTGCTATTCCCGGAAGCTAGTTGAAGCAGAGCGGGCGAAAGACAGAACTGATCAATATCTGAGACAAACACGTCACCGGAGATATTAAAGGAGGAAAGTAACAGCGCAAACGGAGAAAACGCGAGAAATAACGCAGACGTTTCAAGCAGAAAAGCGCGGAGCAATGTTTTGTTTACAACGGAAGTCGCTGTGGTTTCTTCTTCTACTATTTCCGGTATATTTGGTAAATATTGCGCATCTTAATATAATTTATTCTGATCGATAATGTGATGCATGAACACGCAAATCCTAATCGGATCAATAGTGTCCATGAACGCAGTGCATCCGATCATAATTTTAATCCGAACTCTTATCGGATTAAATACATTTTCAAAATGTAAACGCAGCCATATCATGGTCAGTTTGCAGTTGTCTCATATGGACACTCCTAAGTCTTTAACATGAAATTATTATTGATTTCCACAAATGATGGCTGACATCCATTGATCTGCCTCGGTCAATGTCTGACCATCATCAGAAACTCAGTTCATGGTTTAAACCTTGCATGTACAGAGAGATAGGGGGCGTAGTCCTTTACCTGTTGCTATGCTTATTAAAGTGTGAATGGACAATTTTCTTAATTAACACAGTAAATGTTTCAGGGACTATATCGGTAGAAGGATGCTGAGGATGGAGCTGCCAGGGAACAGGGCTAGAGGACGACCCAGGAGGAGACACATGGACGTAGTGAGGGAGGACGATGCAAAGGACAGGGTGAGGTGGAGACGGTTTGTCTGTGGCGACCCCTCACGCGACCGGCAGCAAGAAAAAAAGAACGTGGTAAGTGTTTATGTTTACGGTAATGCTTCCAGAGACTGCTCCGTGACTGTTTGTACCTGTCTGCCACACTGGGTGGCGCTATTGGATCAGTTGTCGAGTGAACCTGCAACCCTGACTTTCCCCTCCCCCACTCAGCGGTCCAGGTTTGCAGCATCATGTGTGCTGATGCTGAAGCATGCATGTGCAGTTGAGGCTGCCTCTCACTCCAGCCGCTCCCCGTGTCCATCGCCGGCGTCCTCTGCATCCGTCCGTAGCTTCGACCGCATCACGCCATCACACGCCTCTGCAGCATCCTCTTCATACTCGCAGGCATCCATTTCAAACAAGCACCCCTGGACTCCAGCATTCCCTTCCTCTCCGATTTATCTCCTCAGGCGTCACATCACATGCAGGGCGAGTTTTCCCTGCTTGCATTCCCACAATCCCCTTCTGCTCGCCAGGGCTTGTCATCGCCACCGTCCCCCCTCTTCATCGTCATCCATTCTCTGAAGTGCCGTTCGGGAAAAGGCAGCCAAGCTGTCTCTTCTTCCTGTGAAAGTGTCTTTTGGCGGGGCAGCGGGTCTTCCGCCATCCCTCTGGAGGATGATGCTGTGGATGAACACAGAAGAGATGGCCCTGGGGGAGCTGCTGGAGAGGCTGAGGACGGTCACTCAAAGCATAGGTGGGTGCCACCAACACGCTCGGCTAATGCAGCCCCTGATCCAAGGTGAATGCAGCAGATGCTGCTGTTTGTGTGGATACATGTGAGAGGTGAAATAATTGTGCGTAAACAGTTCCAGTTGGAGACGATACTGCATAAATTGGATACATTCACCCCTGCTAAAAGGCTAAAGTCGGTGTTTTATGATGGGGAAAATACGGGATCATGCACGTCTGTGAGCGACATTTGTGTCTGAGACCACGCCAGTGTTAACCTGCTGTGGACTGGACATGGCTTTCTGCTCAGTCGTATTAACTCGATTTGTCTTTCCAGTCTAAGCCTTTGTGTTTTCTGTGTGTTTTCACAGTCTTTCAGATTCTTTGCAGTCAGCGCTGCTTCTGATGAACATTTTTAGCGCCTTTCTTTTTTTATTCCAAAGCAAATTCATGACACGGTCGTGGAAGAGACAGCTGTTGCCTTCATGTGGCACCTGCAGCTTCTGATTCATTTATGTTTTCCTCCACTATTGTCATTAACATGATAGAATCAGATTTTTGATGCCTGTGTCTGTTTGCGTTTGATCGTCTTACAGACCCCCTCCGCACACACACACACACACACACACACATTGGAGGTCAGTAATGATCTTATTCAGAGATACAGCTGATCGTTTTTGTCAGGAAGGTGCATCTTTAGCAGCTCCAGAGCTGGTGAAAGCAGCGAGTGGGAGGATTTGAGTCAGGAGGGCATGTGGTCATGCCCATGTCGACACGCTAGCGAATAGCACTGATCAAACTACAGCTCTGAAGGAGCAGCATTAGCTCCATCGCTCTACTCCAGATGAAGAAAACAACCTTTAATTGAAATCATTTATTTTCCACATGACATTTTCATAAAGGAGACACATTCTACCCCTACTGCAGTAATACATGTAGTACTACTTGCAGCCATGCCACTTAAAGCCTCTCTGAGCATCTCAGCCGGGCCTTTGACCTACTTCCATCTGACGCAAAGCGGCACATCCAGTTCAGTGAGTCACAGGTCTCAGCCTGTGGTGTCTGTTATAACGACTGTTATAGTTTATGGTGCAATGTAGTGACATAAGTTGTTGTGTGCAGGACTAGTGCTTTATTTGCTGCTGAGTCTGAGCGAGGCAGAGGTTTATGAATCAGATATGATCAATATATATATATAAAGGCTTTATTATTAATGTGGCGTGAGAGCTGGTCCTCAAACTGCTTGGGTGAGTGGCGCTGTTGATCCCTGCAGGCAGAGCAGGTGCACAGACAGATGGATCAGGTTGGTCACCTTCCTGCAGCCGCTCAGCTGTGGTCAGGAAAATGAAAGTACCCAGAGCAGAGAGGCGGGTCAAATGAGCTTTAATGCATGTGTGTTTGTGTGTTTGCGTAAGCGGGACTACAGGTAAAACGACACACAGGAGATGGGTGATACTTCAAAGGGAGGATCAGACCTTATTAACGCAGGGATGGAGTGTCATGGATAGATGGTTGGTGGTGCGACTCCTCCTCTGCTCATCAGTATGTGTCAGAGTGCAGCTCCTCTCTCGTCTCCATTCTAAGCCCATAAACTGCAAACAGCCTATTATTTGCTAACTTTGCACACACAATCGCACACAATCACACACACACACACACACAATCGCACACATCTGAAGCCCTGCCAGGAACCTCCTCCTCTCTCCCATCAAGCCTCCACATCAATCACCAATCGCTCATTAATTCACCACAAAGTCTTTATTGCTGACGTATTTAAGTTTCACTGCTTCCGTGCATTTATAATCCTTTCCTGCTTCACGGGGAACGAATGCATGGCTGCATGACGGAATCTGGGGACGTAGAAAGCATGGAAGGAAAGGCCGATTAGTTGAGGAGAGGAGGAGTATAATTAGCATGAGCGGCAGAAGGGGATTTGTGCTCCTCTGCTCCCCTCCACCCTCCTTCCCTCTCAGATACAGCTCTGCACTGTTAGCTGTCTTAGCGCTTAGCGATGAGGCATGTGTGAGGGTGTGTGTTTGTATGGGGGGAGAGCTGGGCCCGTTCTCAGCTCCGGTGGTGTTTCAGCAGTTCTGCACACCGTGAATCAGCTTTTCCTGATTTTTGCCAGCTCTGCATTCCCTCTGGTCCCCAATGTGGCTCTGCAGAGGACACACAGCCTGTCCTGATGTATGTAGTCAAATGCAGACTTCTCCTCAGAGGATGCGTGTAAGAGAAGGACAAATTGAAGCTGAGTGAGCTGCTGCGTTTCAGAGTTTGGAGACCAGTGTGCAGCGCCGCTTTGGAGGTGGAGGGTGTGTGGGGGGGGGGGGGGGGCAGCTCTCTGGATGACAGTCCGTTTGAGCCTTTGAGAACAGCACTTATGTCTCTGCACGAGTTTCTGCGGGAGGGCAGTGAAGTGTCCTGCAGGTTTTTGAACCGGCTTGGTCATCTGATCCAGAACCTGGACATCTCTGGATCTCCTTTCCCTTTCGGCCCCGGCAGCCGCAAGAACTCCTGGAGAGGCTGGGATGGTAAGAGTGACAGAGGAAAAGAGAATGTAGCAAAGAGAAGAATGCTCATGTTCAGTTCCGTGTGTGTGTGTGTGTGTGTGTGTGTGTGTGTGTGTGATATGCAGGGCATCACGCCCAGAGTCTCTCAGACACTGCTCCCTTTGGGTTACCCTTGCTCCCTGTGGGACTGTGTGTATCGTAGAGTGTCTAACGGTTTTTGTCGTTGCGTGTCCATGCACTGGATATTTTTCAGAAATTGAATTTTTTGGCAAATGCAGCAGCAGCAACTTGCCAACGGACAAGTTGCTGGAAAGGAGTGAGGACTGCTGGCCAAAGCTGCTGAGTTTTCTGCATCTCTTTTCAACAGCTTTGCGAGCGCTTTTGCTTTTGCCACTGCATGGAAAAGACATTTTCTTCACTCGTACTCAGGGAGGGAAGAAAGCCACGAAGAGGCCCTCTCCATGGGATGGGGGGGATGCTGATGGTCCGGCTTCAGCCAAGTGAGTCAGGAGACAGAGGTGGTATCTTTGTCTCCATGTGGGTAACGTTTTCCACCTGCCTTTAACGCTGTTTTCTTACATTCTGCTTCCTAAACGCACGTGAAAACTTTCATTATTTTTTGTGAGCCAGCCTCATATTTCAGCAGCGTAGTCCTTTGATATGTATATTCTCCGCAGACATTTCTGAGTGACTTGCAGCTATGGCATGTACACGAGTGCATGAGTGCATGTGTGTTGTGTGTGTGTGTTGCTCTTTGGTTGCAACATTTCAGGGAATGTTTCTCTCAGGCTCTGCTGAATGACAGGAGCAGTGTTGTAACAGTCGTTGGCATCAATACCATGAGAAAATACGGGGAGGCGTTCGCTGTAGTAAGGCGATCAGATTGTTGCTTAATTGTCTGGATGGCAGTATGCGTTGTTCCTGTATGTAGTTTTCAGGAAGTAGCCCATCCCATGGATTGTAGCACATCCCGTATGCATCCCTTGCATGTTACATGCTGGAGTGTTAGCTTGCATGTATCAATGAGGGACGCAGTAATCAGATCACAGAATCATATCAGCTGTTGTTGCTGCAATGAGGGATCAAAGGTCACAGACATTAAATGTTTGCTATTTAAGAAAATGAAACACAGTGATCAGTAATGACCGCTTAAAAGTGATCAAATTAAAGTGAGTCATCCTTGACACCGATGTTGGAGTTGATAAGGGAACAGAGGGAATTGTGAAACTTTTATTCTGTCTCGTCAGCAAGACAAGGCGATACAGCCCAGATATTCTGGGATGCTTACGCTTGTAGCGACTAATATAGCCTTGAGCTGTCAGCTTCAAGCAGAAGTGAGAGCCAGGCTTTAGTAAACTCACCTTTCTCAAACCCCACGTCCCCAGATCGGTCTCATTTTCCTTCTCGTAATCTTGAGACGCAAACTGATGGCGGCTCAAGTGAGACAGCTAAAGGTAGTTTAGTGACTCTGCACAGCCACAAAAGGCTTCATGGTGGTTTTTGGTTTTTTCCCACTATTACATAAACCCAGTAATAAAACACTGATCAATAAAACTGTTCGAGTTCCTCTTTAGATAGGCTGAAAAAAATCAGTTCCATAAAAGACTGTGTAGCATTGAGAGTTAGTTCTGTTCTGTTCTGAGAATTTGTGTTGCTCTCTTTATGTGGAAGCCCATTGAAGCAGCGCCGTTAAATTGGACTCGGTCTTTGTTTGAGCCCCCTTGTTCCCTCTGAGCTATGCTCCTGCAGCCTGATGGCTCTCAGGTTTATCTCTCAAGGTTTATGACACTGATAACCTTGCTCATACCCGTGGACACAGTGCAAATATGTGTGTTAAAAAAAAACTCACTGACCACATATACAGATGCTAAACTTTATACCCATGCAAACAAACATAAAAGCATGCATGCACACACACACAAACGACAGCTGTTGTCCACAGCTTTTAGCACACTGTACTTTGTACTGAATTAAATGACTATTAGCTTTAAGTCAGCCATTGCTCTTCTTATACAACTCAGTTAAGATGGGATCTAAACTGGAACATTCTTCTCGGACACTAGAGGGGTCTCGGCAGAATTGGGTCTTTCACTGACTTTTTAGAAGGGGGTCCTTTGAGTGGCTCAAGTAAGAATACTGGCTTTGAATGCAAATAGCCTGTGAATGGTTAAATGACGATGCAGTGCAGTGTTTGAATGAGCTGGTCAGAATGGAGGCTTTGTACTTTAGGTCCACGTCTACTGAGATAAGGCAGATGAGGCCACAGGGCTCCGTTGATCAGTAAGTAAATGAGCACCGGTCAAAGGGCTGGGAGAAGCAGTCCCTACCTGACCACAATAACACGACACGACACAGCGAAGCATGCACGGTCTTTCACTGGGCTCGGACTGGAGAGCCAGGACTGGATCCGGTCTGGCCGTAACAGGTCGGGTGCATTGCTGTTCAAACAGGAGGGGTCAGGTAATTGTCCTTTTAGGGGAGGTATAGGGAAGCTGGTGGAGCAGTGAGGGTGGGGTGGCGCTCTACACTACAGCTTTTGTCTACATGGAAGGTAACCTGAGGTTACAATAGGAAGTCCCCCCGCAGTTCCTGAGTGACGGTCCTGCAGGCTGCAGAGCACCTGCAGTCTGACTGGGGGAGAGGTGAGTGGGAAGTTTGGTGAAAAGGTGGAGTTTGAAATACACGGAACTTGTTTCTCATGCAAAGCTGCACACGAAGAAGGGAGAAGAAGAAGAAGTGGACCGGAACAATAGGATGGGAGGAGAGGAGACCGCAGATTCAGGCTTTGTGAGGGAAGAGAACTTTGAGATTGAGTTAGACTCTGGGGTTTGTGTGGACATGGATTCAGAGCTGAGTTCAGCAGGGAAGGTGAGCCTGGGCTCGGATGAACCCTCAGACATGGAGGACATGGACCGGATCGTGGTGACAGAGCCGGCAGCGTCTGCTTTTATTGGTGATGAGCAAAGAGAAGGAGGAGGTGAGGTGGATGGCCAAATTGAAGATGAAGAGCTGGAAGGAGGGATGGCTGTGTGTTTGTGGCCGGTGAAGGAGCGTGGAGGCCATGTGCGGATCTCTCTGGAGGAGATGAAGAGCTACTACAGATTTTCTCGCTGCTGCCAGTGGCTGTGTGGTAGGTGCCAGCGCTCCCGTCATGTCCTCCACCGTCCTGTCTTTCTTTCACCCCATTGTTTTTGTGGAGACTCACCCTTGCACTAGTTTCACCACTGGCTGTTATCTTAATGGCAGATCATCCACCTGCCCCCCCCCTGACTTCACCACCCTAGCTTTGCTCTTGGATGGAGGAAACGCTGCGTTTTCTGTTTCTGTCAAGGAAAGCGACCCAATTTGGCTGTGTGGTTTCATCCAGTGCCTTTTCTACATGAAATCTGTCATAAATAATTTGTGTCAATCCCAGAGGATTTTATTTATGTGGATCTCCCACCTGTATCCTGTAGCAAATCTTAGCTGCTTGACTGGAAATGTGTCTCTGTATACTTCTCTGTATTTTGTGTTTTATTACCCTAGTCCATGTTTTTTTACGTGTAGTATATAAATATTTTTAGTTTTGCACGAAGGCCAGTCGTTAAGGCTCACCTTTTAATCCTCATCTGAACCTCAGATATTACCAAGACTCATCTGTCACTGCTAAACAGTGTTGCTTCTGTGCTTTGCTTTGTTTCTGTCTCCCTCCTCCCCCCATATCCCTGTTTGACGGTGTTCATCCTAATCCCTGCCCCCCCCACATCACCCAACACTGAAATGTCCAGTTGCTACTTTTTACACAGTGAATGAAACGGTGGAAGGCTTGTCAGCTGGCTAATAACCCGCTTGTTTAAGTTCTCTCTGTCGCCAGAGGAACCAGGATGTGTTTAATCCGTGTCAGCAGTGACCGGCAGTCGAGGCGTGTCGCGCTGACCCACTAATGTTTGACTTGTCACCTACAAACGTGAGCGTGAGTGGACACTAATCCTCCCACGATAAGCCTTTGAAAGGGCTTGAGCGCCTCAGCCAGCAGGCGGTGTGCGTTGGTGTTCACGTACGTGGGTGTACAATCAGGTTTGCTCTGGCAATTTAATGCTGACAAAAACATACAATTCATTTATTTATTTTTTTATTGTAAAGTAAAAAAACATTTTATCTTCTACTAAACACTCAGAAGGACAAATATCAGAAAATTAAGAAGGGATAACTGGTGGCCTAATTTTAAAACTCAATATTTAATGTTTTTCCGTTGGGGGGTGTTAATAAATTCAGACAGAGTCCCAGAGACAATGAGGGATTATAATATTTCTCCTGAGGTATACGTCTGTCTAATGTTAGGTTCCATATGACATCATGAATAATTACCGATGAGTAAACGTGTCAAAAAAATAAAAACTAAAAAAAAATGGTTTCGCTGCTGTGAGAAATACTGAAGTGTTTGGAATCATCTCATCGTCTCCAGTTCTCGGGGCCTCAGGGTTTGTCAAGAATCGCATAACTGTGTGTGAACAGTGGCTGTAAGTCTGACCGGAAGTAAATGGGGGGGGGGGGGGGTGACCAGAAAGAGAAGGAAACTTGAATCTTCTGGGAGGGGAATTTTCAGTAACGCAAGCCCTCTTTCTGGAAACAAAGTGCAGCCATTTCTGTCCTGAGTGGGGTGGGTGGGTTTGATCTGATACGTGTGGGAGCTGCTCGGGGGGCTGTAGGTGTGGCCGTTTGAGTAGGTGAGGGCGGGCCAGACGCCGCAAACTGGCAGGTTTCTGTGTGAACTTGATTCCATCAGAAGCTCATCTGTGATCAGCGTCCAGTCGTAGCTTTGTGTCCTAAGGCGATGAGCGGCCGGTATCATCCTGGAGACACTTTACCGAGTTACAAACGTCACACAGGCCCATTTATCTTCTTTCAGTTCCACTTGCCTGCATGGCTTCTGTTAGGCTTAGAAAGCTGCTCTTTTCTTCTTCTTCTTTTTGAACACACCCTCGCTTGAGGACAAATTTGAAAGAAAAAAAATAAGAAAAAGAAGTCGCTGCTCGTATATTATCTGTTGTTATTGACCATTGGTCCAGAGATGTGAGCGGAGATGGCGAACACATGGAATATTTCCTGCTAAGAATAAGACGCAAATTGATTTTAGCCTGCAGAACAAAACTGGAACAGCCGCGGAAGTTTCAGCATCGGTGATGTTTATCCAGTGGGCGTTTTATTTATCTAAAAGGTGAACTAGTGCAACCTCTGCCTTATCACAAGCAAGAAGTGGCGCCAGCGGTGGAAACAGATTGCGGTGATCGATGTAATCCATGTAATGGAACCTCAACCTTCTTTCTCCTGCTGTCCACAAAGACATCCGCCTTGCTTCCTGCAACACACTTGTCCGTGAAGCCCACAACCCGGGGAAGTTTAGATTCTCCCAGGCCTTCTCGCCTCCCAGTTAGCACATCCTGACCGTTTCATCCCCGTGATGATTAGAATCAGGACATGGATGACTGGAACTGGATGACAGATAAACATCTTCTGGATCATCGCTGGTGTCACTATCTTGATGAGATAAGCTGTCCTAAATTTCCACTTGTCCTGCAGGAACTGTTAGATAGCGTGTTCAGTTAGTTTGTCTGCTCTTATTGCTATTGCTTAAGCAATGAAATGTCAATAGTAATTAATCACTTACAGGCTTATACAGCCTTTTTTGCAATAATACAAAGAAAGGTTTCTGAGAACAATGATCTTGTAGGTTTTTTTTTGAGCAGCTTTTTTGGCACAAGGCTCATCAGCAAATTACCAAATTTATGTTTTACTATGCTTCATTCAATCTGAAGCTGAAAGGCGACAAGAACGGCAGCACTGGCTGCTAGATGATTGGTCAATGTTGGACCGAGTGCTCAGGATTTCAAAATAAGGCAAAGTAAATTAATAGTTGTAGTTTTACTCCTCTGAATCCAACGTTAGAAAACTTCCAGAGGAAAAGTGTTTTTTGCCTGGTGGAAACTTTGACAGACATCCCAACAGAGTGTGTGTGTCTGCTAATTCATGATGAACGCTCGAAGAGGAAGGAATCAACAATACGACCGTCTGCATCTTACGAAACATCAGATGAGCTCCTCCTCTTGTGTTCCGCCAGCATCATGGTCACATTAAGATCATAGATTTTCCAGAATTAGCAATGTGTGTGCGTGTGTGTGCGTGCGCGCGTGCAGTCAGCTGATTGGGTCTCATCACACAAACAAACCTCCTTGATATGAGGCTGGTTCAAAGAGACAGACAGTCAGGATAACTGGAAGGGGAAGGATATTGTTTCTAACATGCTGCGACTATGAAGACAGACTGCTAGTGGCTAGACCTGGACCTGATGATGTCACAGGGTAAGGGAAACGTGCTGGGTCACACTTCACATCCCTGTTTCTTCACAAATGTATTTTAGGTTATCACTTCTCAAGATATTACCATCTCAATAATCTGGATGGACAGAGGATACCAGAGACTCTACCTGTTATCTTTGTGCTGTATTTGAACTCTTCCAGATAGTGAAACGCCACGAATAATTACCCCATTCAGGATGGGGAGTATTTATAACTGTAGTACAAAAAACCTGATTCAGTAAAGGCACTTTCTTTTAATCCAGAGAGACATTAACTGTTGCACAACAACGCTTTCCTTTTCTAGCGTGCCGTTGTCGTCGTAATTCTGCCTGATTTGCCTCGGGGGGGGGAAAGGGGCAAACACAACTAAGGCCGGGATGAAAAGTCAACATGGCTTTTTCTGTGACTTTGACTCACCATCGTGTGTCAGCAACTCACAATGCATCATCTTTCCATTATCTCCATACATGCCTCTCCTTCTCATGCTCATCACCATTATTACCTTTAATTCCACGTCGTCCACCTTTTTTAAAAGCAGCATCCTTATTCAGGATTGGTTAGAAGACATTTGATTTCCAAAATAATGCATTTTTATTTTACTGCAGAACTGTAGCTCTTTATCCTTGAGCATATTGCTAATGAGTTAAAGTAACAGACGGCTGAAGAGGCCTGTGAATGCATCGTGCTGTTTTTTAACTCACAATTGTTTCAGGTCTATCCTGAGACCTAGTTTCTTTGCTTTGCCAACAAAGAGGCTCTTTTGCGTGGAAACAGATATTAATATGTAATTAGTTCTTCCAGGCAAAGGCAGGTAGTTACACTATTACTTTTACAGGTTTGGTATTTACCAGTATTGTTGTCCTGATGGGAGAGATCTTAACTCAAATGTTTGCAAACCAAAATGCCCCAAGGATCCATCCTGACCTGAATTCCCTGACGTCTCTCGCTGTGCCGTTTGTTTAAAACTGAAGACGAGTTCTTGAGTTCAGAGAAACATGGAATGGGTGAAGCAGCATCCACCTCATGCATAAAGAAGAAGATGACGAACCCACAGAGGTGCAGCGGTGTCCCTGTTCACAGTCTCACACCCGCAGGCCTTCATGCGAACGCTAACCTCTACCCACATCGTAAAATGTCACATTAGAGACCGCAGACCTGTCGAAGTTATTAAACATAAAAGAAATGTGAGAGGAAAATCAGCTGCATTACAATTTAATTCATTTTTACAGCTCTATTGATCTGTTTTACTTTTGGATGCATGAATCATTATCAAGCAATTCAGAAAAGTTCTTTTACAAGTCACTATTATTCAGATATTCATTGGGCCTTGTCAGCTGCGTTGCAGTGTAACAGACTTTGCTTTATTTTGGTAAATTATCTGCATCTGTGTTTCCTGTTAAACCAACTGAGCCACAATGTGAATGCTGTGTTTGCTGTATCTACTGCCTAACCGCCGGTTTCATCCCTGGTAACAACAGAGTCTCCATCTCCGGCCGGAGTTACGACTTTAACGCGAGTTTATCCTTCAGTCGCCCTCCGGCTGTGTTTAATATGTGCATCTCTGTCTCCCGTCCAGATGAGATCATGCAGCTGGACACCAGTTGCCTCTGTGCTGCTGACATCAGCCCTGATCTCAGGAAGCAGTTTGCCTTCCTTTCAGGTGACCTTTCCTTTTCTTACTCTCTGTGTTGGTGTTGCATTGGGGGATCATTTTCTATGCTCATCTGTTTTTATCTTAGTCCTTCCATAATCTGTCTGTTAATTTTTTTTCATCGGCACGCCATTGTGTTCTCACGTCTGCCGTGCTAGCAATCGCCTATATTTTATATTCCACTTGACATTTGCATAGTTAATGTGACTGTTTTTAATACGCTGGCAGTTATAATTTGCCACGCAAATGTCACCGCTCTTCTTCCTCTTCATCATTTGTCAGGTTTCAGGTCGGACCACTTTGTTGCTGCTATATGTCCTGATATATGGCCCACTTTGACTTTATATATATATATGAGGCATTTTTGTAGATATTTGTGACACTCTCTATATAGTTATTCTATTACTGGTGTCACTGTCTGCTCTGATCGTCTGAACTGACCATGAGGCTTTAGTTGGGAACCATTTTGCAGAGAAAGATCTAAGACACCTCAAAACCATGACCGTGCATTTGCTGTTGCTATAGTGATGCGAGAAGAAAAGGCAGACAGATTGATATTCCAGTCACATGCAGTGACAGAGCAGCTGCTCCACGCAGGGAGTGTGTGTGTTTGTGTGTGTGATATTAAAGGTCCTCATGTCAACTTCATTTATTCTTACCAAATATTGATGTTTGATTCATATGATTCACTTATTTCAAATTCGATTTTTATTTTTCTGTTTTTCTGTTTTGTCTTCTTACTTCTTACAGTTATTTAGAAAAAAAAATAGTATTTGAAAAATGCATTCTGTGCATTTTGTTTGTTTGGAGGGTGATTAAAACTTTCGATATGCATACCATTGTATTTTTGTGTTCTTTTTGTGTACAGCCTCCAGTCATCACTATTTATCATGCTCATTCATGATGAAGTAAAACTGACATTGCACAACGTGTTTTTTTTTCTGTTCTGTAGGAGGCAGAGGAGACAATGGCAGCCCCATCATTGTATTCCCAGAATTCCCTGCATTCGGAGAGATCACAGAGAGAGAGTTCCACAACGTATTAACCTACCTGACGAGTGTGCCCAGGTGAGATGTCACAACTCCGTTTCCTTATTTATGGGCCTTTTGGCACCATCTACTCTTGAGAGATGTCTGGGTGGAGTTGTTTCTTTTTCTTCTCCACAGACATATATTGAGATTTAAAATAGTAGAGGAAATGATGTGGAGCTGAAAGAGGAGACTGGAATTTGCAGATGCCTCTCTGCCCCCTTTGCAAGAAGTCTGCCAGTAGATGGCAGCAGTCACTTAAACTCCATCACACTGAATGCAGAGGATTTCAGCAATGGTTGAGAGTTGTCACTAACAACACTGTCAATTAAAAAACCCAAGGTCTTCTGCATTTCAATCTGACAGACCACAAAGTGGGGCGAGGAAACGTTCAAAACTATCCATTTAGCTGTTCCTCCAGAAAACACTCCCAGTGTAATATACATTCCAATTTGTTTGATATTTTCCTCAGATTTCAGTATTTCACGTTTCTTGGCTCTGTTCAGCTCCTCCTTCATTATGCCTTGGCCATCGACGCGCATCAATAAGTGCAATGATTCTGAATGCAAGCAAAACGCTGGGTAGTGCATCACCTTAAATTAAATGTGTGATGAACCTACAAGACGCCCAGTGTGTGGACACCTGCCCACTGGAAGTCATACAATGTGTTGGTCTCATATCAATGAGACAAAAGTAAAAGCTCTTTAAATTTTTGTTTACATTTTTTCTTTTCTTTCCTTTTGTTTCATTTTCTTTTCTTCATGGGTGGGTGGCAGACAATAGACAGGTATGAGTTCTCCACTTAAATCGAGCCCTCATGTTTTCAGCGGCATCTTTCCAGTCTGCCCGCCCCCCCGTGTCTATGAGACTGCTGATTGGCTGCTGAAGCTGCTCATCTGGGATAGGCTTGTGTCTCTGCAGCTCCTTGAGCATCGTTGGGGGGGGGGGGGGGGTGATGGATGCTTTGCAGGGAGGACGCACAAAGTGCTTTGATGTTGGGATCTTCTTCTGAAACACCTTCCCTACTGGCTCTTATTTTTCCTTTGCTATTCCGAGGACTGCTTTTTAATGATTCAGAGCAGTGGATGCAAGAGCAAATCCTTGAGGATTACTGGGATATTTGAGCACGGAGGGTTGACGGAGCTTCGGTGGCTGCTTCCACCTATAGGTGCTTCACGTTCTCAAGTTTGCACAGTGAGAACTGTCATTGAATGCTGTTTGTGTGTAACCAAATCCGCAGGCGCTTCTCAGTGTGTCCTTGTGCGGATCTGTGGAAGAAGAAGCTGCACGAGAAAACAAAGAGCTGAACCTACAGTTCAGTTCTCTCCTGGCTGCTTGTGTGTGCTTCTGTTGTTGTTGTTGTTTTGCTTTCTTCATGTTTCCTCAACATGTTGTGTCTTTGTTCCAGTTTGTCCTCAACAGATGTTGGTTTCATCTTGGTCATTGACCGTCGTCAAGACCGATGGGCTGCCGTCAAGGGAACCCTGCTTCGCATCGCGGTGAGTTTGTGTGAACACACACTTGGTCCTTCTTTCTGCATTATGAAAGGTAATGATGGGGGGGGGGGGCGGTGGTGACATGAGGCAGCCTCACCCTTAATACTATCACAGCCTGCCATGTGTTTCCATGGTTACGTGGCCATTATAACCCGGCATTATTAATTAAACTCTCTCATTCACTTATCATGTCAGCATTAATATTTACCATGGAGAAACAACATTTAGCCGGCAGGAGCAGCCAAAACAGCATTAATATACTGTCTGCTTAATGAATGGGTAACTAATGCAGCCCCCTCAGTTCGACTCATTTAGCTCATTTTTTTACAGTGTTTATCTGCAGGGAAGTGATGATGAATGTGTGTCGGAAGCAGAATCACTCCCTTCACACAATCTCCCAGCATACGGCTTTTCTTGGGCTAAAACAATGAGCAGCTGGGGGGGGGGGGGGGGGGTAGAGCCACGGCTCCCTGCTGTTGTTCAGATAGGGGAAACACTGGAGCCTTTAGACATGAAGCAATTGAATGTGGCATTTCTACATGAACTAGCACCGTTTTTTTTAGGTTGAGCAGACGACCATGAATGGTGGAGCCAGCAGAGCAATCATCCAAAGCAGGGAGGGATACCAAAAACCAATGAGCGACTATTACCACGGCCAGTGGTTGGAGACCGCAGCGCTCCTTTCAAATTAAATCAAGCTTTATTAACCCCAGGAGGGGGGAGTTTAAAGGCTGACAGGCTGGCGGTAGGGCAGCAGTCAGTCATCCCTGCAGTAATATCCTGTTTGTGATGACTCAGCCGGGCTGCTCGCTGATGAACGGCGGCCCTTTTCAAGCTGCTGCCGTGTTTTTGTAGTGGAGACTAGTTCATTAACTCCATTGCATTGAGTTCAGGCAGCCTTTGTCTTTTTCTCTGTCTGTATCTGTGAGCAAATGTGCATTTACGTGCGTGCGTACGTGCGCTCCCCAGTGCTCTGTATGGTCAAGTTTAATCCGGAGCCTTTCACAGACTGATGCTAATTCATTGTGCCGGTTCTGCCGGGTCCCTGCAAGCTTCCCCTCCTCCCGTATAATTTATGCGGCTCCTCTTCCAGGCTTTGTGTGTTCTCTTGTCTGATCTCTCAACCTATCACTGAACGGCAAACATGCAGACACAAACACAGTGTGTTACAGGACACAGACACAAACACAGCGTTTCTACTTTGTGGCTTCTCCACCTGGTTTGTTTCGTTAAGCCATATTTACCCTCGCCGAAGCGGAGGCGAGGGTATTGCAATTGGGTGCGTTTGTATGTTTGTTTGTCTGTATGTCTGTTTGCTTGTCTCTCCGAGCACATAACTCAAAAACTAGTAACCCAATCGACTTGAAATTTTTACACAAGCAAGGTTCTGTCCGTGGCTCGGTCCTCCCCGAGAATGGTGTTGATCCGGATCTGGATCCAGATTCTAGAATTATTTTTACATCTGGAATTGTGCCTGTGCTGTAAACTGCCACTTTAAGAGGGAGGGACACGAATGGCACGATGAGAAAAAGAGGGAGGGACACAAATGGCATGATGGGAAAAAGAGTCCAGAAGGAGTCTTGTAGTACGTTCCGGAGCAGCAAGCTAGAGCAGGTTTGGCCCCTCTGATCCGGAAGCCCTGTTTACTGTCTCACAAGATCGAATAGTCTTTTGGAGGCGAGGGTCTGCAATCTCTGATTGTTGTTTTCTAGTTTTAAATGGAACTCAAAATATTCTTAGCTGCATATTTGGTGAACAAATGCACATGAATGGAACCTCAGCGTACTTTATGTAAGAGTGGCTCGCAGTAAACCACAGTGGTTATGCTGAAGGAACTTGTTTCCCAGGGCAACAGTGTGACATTAACAGTTGCTCTGCCTCTGACATCCATTGCCCGTCTGCTTTCACAGCAGTATTGGTTTTATTTGGCATTTAATTTGGTCCTTTGTGCTAAGACTATGCACACTAAATACTAATGTGTGCTTCTTCACAGTACTGTCAGCTGGGCGAAGATAATAATACACGTGCAGGATAGTCTGAGCGAGAGGTTTCATGTGGGACAGACAAACAGACGGAGGCGATGAATAACACAAGAAGGGTAGCCTGCCGGCGGGAGGAATGAAGGATGTCCTGCTCGCATCTGAAGGAGAAATTGACTCCTGTCTGCACTGATGTGGAGGTGACAGTGTCCATCTCCACCTTCTTCCAGGGCTCCTTCCCGGGGAACCTCCAGCTGGTTCTGGTTCTGAGACCCACCACTCTCCTACAGCGCGCGCTCTCTGACATCCTCTTCAAGTTCAACAAGGATGAATTCAAGATGAAGGTTCCGGTGAGTCCGGTCACGCTCGCCATCGTGTCAGAGATGATGGTTCTTTCTTATTATATGACTGTAATCTCCACGTGACTCTCTCAGGTGATCATGCTGAGCTCAGTAGCGGAGCTGCACTCCTACATTGACCGCACACAGCTGACGCAGGAGCTCGGAGGAACGCAGGAATACTGCCATGAGAAGTGGATCTCTGACCGCACTGTATGTACCGCACAGCTCAGTGGCTAACATGCACGGCTAACCACTGTGTCCATTACAGGCACTTTAAGTAAGACCTCAACGGAGTGAAAAGTACGCCACCGTGTTCGTGTGCAAAGAGCCACTTTTCTTTAGTTCCTTATTAACTAGTCAATGATTACCTCAGTTTAATCCACAACCCAAACAAAGTGGCACAACAAAATATCGATAAAAATTAAGCCGAATGAATTTGTCAGGTGACCCAACCTTCAGTTTTCCTATGGATGAAGCCCCAGTGTGAAGTCAGCATTCAACAAGTCTTTAATGCCTCCGATCGTATTTACGAGCTGGTTGGAGCCTGTTTCTGGGGTGCAGCAGATGGCTCTATTGATCCTGAATCTGGATCGTGGCTTGCGTTTTACCACATTGCTGGGGATTTGTTCTTGTTCCCCTGATTACATCGCGCTGGAGTCACCAGTCCACCTCCAGCTCTGTCTGCATACATTTTAAAGAGAACATGTTTCCTTATTTGAGGCAAAAAAAAAAAAGGTACAGGTAAAATCTGAAGACAACCCTCCATTAAAATGGTTTTAGTGAAAGCATGATCATCCCTAGTGTCAGTCTCTGATGAGTCCGTTGTGCATCAGGCTATTGAAGGCTTCGCACTGATGGTAAAGAAAACAGCACAAACCCTGCAGTCGTTTGGAACCGAGCTGGCTGAAACTGAACTGCCCAATGAAATCCAGGCCACGGCCCTCCTGCTGAGCACACACATCAGCAAGAAGGACAAAATGAAGGTAGAACCGTTATACCTTACAGGCATTATTTAACTGTATGTCTTCTGTGCTGAGCTATCCCTCCGTCTGTCTGCAGGAGGACCTGCTGCTGGTTCTGGATCAGGGGGACCAGCTGCTGGAGACCATCAATGAGCCCATAGCGAGAGACCCAGACCACAACATGAACCAGGATGAAGTGGAGAACATGGCTACGGTGCAAAGGTCAGAACCGCCGTACATGATGAGGCTGCCAGATGACGTCTCGAGAAGAAAACCTTCGCCGTGAACATGAACAGAGAGAATATGCTCATCTGCATGCACTACACGTTAAAGCCAAAAGACGCTGTTAGTGTCGTTTATTTAAACATGGCTGTCTGACGGTTGTACCAACAGTAGTGTTTGGAGGTCAGCTGATTCCCATGTCAGTGGACATTAGCTCTACTTGCACGCACTCCAACCTGCACCATTCTGCAGTCCTTCCTCCCTCCCTCCCTCTGATCAGCTCAGCCGGTTGTCTTCCCCTGCTCATTTCAGGCTGCTGTCTCAGCTGGACGAGACGGAAAGGGCGTTTGATGAGTTCTGGGTGAGGCATCAGACCAAACTGGAGCAGTGTCTCCAACTGCGCCACTTTGAGCACAACTACAGAGAGGTGAGCCTGGCAGCTCAGGTGAATTCAGCGCACGAGAGGCCACGGAACTGACGGTGACTTTGCTGCTGCAGGTCAGGGCTCTGCTGGATCAGGTGTCTGAGAAACTGGTGGCTTTCTCTGAAGTGGGAATCAGTCCAGCCCACGCTGACCATATCTTCTTTGACCTCACCACCTACGAGGAGAACGTCTCTGTGAGTAAACACCTGAAGTCTCATCCTTAATCCGTGGCATGGAGAGATGCAGCATCTTTGTGTTCTACGTGCAGTCATAGGAGTTCTGAGTTGGATTTTAGACTTTAGATCTTAATCTGGATTCAGAGCTGCAAGGAAATACGTTTCATTCATTCATTCATTCATGTTCTTGAGAATGAGACAATCAGTCTCTTCTTCAGCCGCTATATCAGAAATCTGGATTCGTGGTTTTACGCTGGCGCCTATCTCAGCTGACACGGGGCGGGAGGAGAGCTACACCCTGGACAAGTCACCTGTTCATCACAGGGCAACACAGAAAGACTGACACTCACTCACACACATACATAGGGACAATTTAGAGTGTCCAATTCACCTTTAGCCCTAGGCCTCCCCACACAGACTCGGGGAGAACATACAAACTCAGCACAGAAAGGCCCAGGTGGAATTGAACCAAGTACCTTGCTGTGAGGCAAGCGCTCTAACCACTGCGCCACCATGCTGCCCCATACATGTTTCACTCATTTCATTTGTACCCTACAATATTTGGGCTTTTCTACAGCATAACGTTGTATAAAATGCCATTCCTTATTTAAATGTATAATTGTGCTATATAGCGCCACCTGTGGGCAAAATGCCTTTGAAGACATCACAACCGCTGAGGGGGCAGGTCCGTCACTCCAGAGCTGGATAATAGTTGGTAGAGCCAATAACTAGCTCTCCTCACTGGTCCCACCACAGGAGGTGCTGAAGAGAGCCTTGTCATTGGCCCGTGAGGGTGATGAGCTGATGAAGAACTCCCACTATGCCGAGGACTCCATTCAGCCCAAATGCAGTGAGCTCAGAGGCATCAGTGAGGATGTAAGCAGTGAGCTGAGGCTCAAGAAGGAGCACCTCCTCAAAGCCGTGGAGCTGCACCACTGCCTGGACAGGGTAAGACAACGCGCTGTTTGTTTTCTCCTGCTTGTTTACTTGTTTATCCGCAAGTTGTTTTCTGAAAACGTGGCGTCGGCAAGAATCCCGGGCCAAGGAAGATTCGACTAAATCTTGATTTGGATCTGAGTTTGGCTTCTGGTTCTGGTTCTGGTTCTGCGTCTAACCTCATTATTTCATCCCCCCCCGCCCCCACTGCTGTCCTCAGGCCTCCAAATGGGTGGATGACGGGATATACCTGCTGGCATCTCAGCCAGTCGACAAATGTTTGTCACATGATGGAGCGGAGCTGGCCCTGCAGGAGCTGGAACGTTACCTGGACAACGCCGGGCACAACCAGCTGACGGACCCGGATGACATCTGCACCGAATATGAGGCGGTGCTCAACCAGCAGTTCAGGGTGAGAACCAGACGCCAATAGAGGACAGGCTGCATTAGATAATATAACGCTCTGCCCTCCTTCGTGCTGCAACAAAACAAGCTCATCCTGTAAACGTAAAAGCTTGTGGTGAGGTGACAGAAGTAAATAATGTTCAAATGTGTCAAGCAGAATATTTAGATTAAGTTTGATTGTTTAGGTAATATTTATTAAGGTACTGACGTGTAAGGCTACGAATGAATTAGCTGTTTGCACTTTATTATTTTGTTGCTTTCAAATATTGACAAGTTTCCGTTGTGTATCGAGTCACTATGACAACCTTATATTGTGGGACGGGAAACATCAAATGAAACCCTTTTAATCAGCCTGCAGCTTTGCGATTACCCTGCACCCCTCTGACAAATCCAGGAGCATGTGGAGAAGCTGTTCCAGAAGCAGGCGTCCATGCAGGACATGTTTAACAAGAGGCAGGCCAGCCTGAAAAAGCTGGCAGCCAAACAGACCCGGCCGGTGCAGCCAGTCGCCCCCCGCCCCGAAGCGTTCATCAAATCCCCCCTCAGCTCACCCGGTCAGGTTCCACTCACCCTGGGCCACGTATTCCACCCAACTTCAGACTCACGTTGAGGATTATATGTTCTGAGTTGTACATTCAGGTGGATAATGTTAATATTATTACCCAAAGCGTTCCCTACAGTTTTCCTGTTCCCCTCCCGCAGCCCACCGAACGCAGCAGGAGAAAAACGCCTCCTACTCCGACTCTGGGAACGACTACGACAAAGTGAGTGGAGTTCGTGCACTTCTCTCTCCATATACTCTGCGTGATACCCACATGCATTGTGGGTTTCACGTTGAGCTGGGGTTCTTATTGTATATGTTTTTGAATTTGATCCAGGTAAACAGCCAACCACAAAGCGGAGACGGCAACAGCCATCATGCCTCGCTGTCGGAGGAGGAGGAGAACCTGGCGGTGCTCAGGAGGTGAGGGATTAGTCATCACCCGTCGGAGTCTGCCTCTTTTCACATTGTCTATGTGTCTTTATCGAACCGTCGAACGGATCGATCATGTTCTGTGTGTCTGCAGACACGTGATGAATGAGCTCCTGGAAACGGAGCGAGCCTACGTGGAGGAGCTGCTCTGCGTACTGCAGGTGTTTAGTCGCTCCTCAATATGTTTGCGCATCTTTCTCTTTCTACAGAAAGAGATGTTTTAGGTTTCCATGTATGTCTTTGCAGGGATACGCCTCTGAGATGGATAATCCAGCAATGTTTCACCTCATGCCTACTCCTCTGCAGAATAAAAAGGAGGTTCTTTTTGGCAACATGCCAGAAATCTACCACTTCCACAGGAGGTAAAGTCGACTTTTTGGTTGAGAAAGCTACTATCCCTTATAGGTTCTACATGCTACACACTCAGCTGAACCGTGTTGCTCCCTGGATTTATTATAGAGGTGCAGTTGTCATGAGGTGAGACAGGAAGCCCACTGGAGTATGATTTTTGCAGATTACATTGTGAGAACAGGGAGCAGGTAGAGGATAATCTAGAGAAGTGGAGCCCTGCTCTAGAAAAGAGAGGAATGAAGGTGAGCAGGAGTAAATGAGAAGGTCCCAGGGGGACAGTGAAGTTACAAGGAATAGACGTAAAGAACAGTGTGATGGAGAGAATGTGGAAAGGAAGTGAAGGAACGTGAGGCTGGAATGCGTGGAGGAATTTATCAGGTGTGCTCTGTGATAGAAGAGTGTCAGCGAGGATGAAGGGAAAGGTCTACAAGACAGTGGTGAGGCCAGCCATGATGGACGGCTTAGTAGTGGCTCTGAGGAAAAGACAGGAGGCGGAGCTAGAAGTGGCAGAGATGAAGATGCTGAGGTTCTCCTTGGGAGTGACCAGGTTGGACAGGATTAGAAATGAAGCAATAAGAGGGACAGTGAAGGTCAGACGTGCCCTTGTCCCTCAGAAAAGCTGCGATTCCACTGATAGACTGCAGCACCAGCAAATGTTTATTACATTATCCTCTTTGTCTGTTGATCTTTATCTTTTGCCATCAATAGAATGATTTTGTTGTTTCCAGAACCTTTCTGAGGGAGATGGAGCAGTACACCGACTGTCCCGAGCTGGTTGGAAGGTGTTTCTTACAGAGGGTGAGGGAAGGAAGATGTTTTCATGTGATGATTTGGTGCTGATGATGATGATGATGATTCCGGAACACAAATGGTTCTCACTTACGTCTTCAAGATGACAGACCTGCAGATCTACGAGAAGTATTGCCACAACAAGCCTCGCTCCGAAAGCCTTTGGAGGCATTGCTCCGACTGTGCCTTCTTCCAGGTAAAGACAATCAGCACCGTCGGAATTTCCAGTCAATATTTCATACTGGATTTCATTTAACGCAATTTGGTTTATTTCTATTAGGAATGTCAGAAGAAGCTGGAGCACAAACTGGGCTTAGACTCCTACCTGCTGAAGCCTGTTCAGAGGATCACCAAATATCAGCTCCTTTTGAAGGTACTTTATTTTGGTGGAGAGACATTTAGGTGGGATTTCTCCTCTTAATTATGGATTTGCCTGCAGGAGATGTTGAAGTACAGTAAGAGCTGTGAGGGGGCAGCCGACCTACAGGAGGCGCTGACCTCCATCCTAGGCATACTCAAGGCTGTCAATGACTCCATGCACCTCATAGCCATCACAGGGTTTGAGGTGAGACATTAAACAGGAGAACGGGATGCTTCCTGTTGTTGGCTAGCGTGAAATGAAACATGGCGGGTGGCGAAGGAGTGACGTGGCACCATGCAGTCCAGTTCTTCCAGCATCTTCGACTCTCCTCTGTCTCAGGGCAATCTGGGAGAGCTGGGGAAGCTCCTCATGCAAGGGTCGTTCAGCGTGTGGACGGAGCACAAGAAAGGCCCCGCAAAGGTCAAAGATCTGGCTCGTTTCAAGCCGATGCAGAGGCACCTCTTCCTCCATGAGAAGGCCCTGCTCTTCTGCAAGAGGAGGGAGGAGAACGGGGAGGGCTATGAGAAAGCTCCCTCATACAGCTTCAAGCATTCTCTGAAGGTGAGCGTCTCTGCAGCACTTGTGTTTCTGCTGATCTGTTTGTATTCATTAAGTTTCTTTCACCGACTAGATGAGTGCCGTTGGCATTACCGAGAATGCAAAGGGCGACAACAAGAAGTTTGAGATCTGGTGCAACTCCAGAGAAGAGGTTTATATTGTTCAGGTACATTAAATCCTCTGTCGAATGAATACAATTGCAGTGACTCCGAGTGTCTTTGTAGCTAAATGTGATTTCTCTGTGCTGTATAGTCTTTTTTAATTATTATTATTATTATTAATCTGAAGACACTGAACATTCAACCCCAATAAATGCACATTTTATTCATGTTTGATAAATGCCAAAGAGCCCAGCATGTAAATACACAGGAGGATTAAAAAAAACAACTTACCGTGTGTTTTCATGTGAAAATACAACCCTTATGTTTTCACTATTCATTTTTAATGATTGCTTTAATTTGATCAGCAACAAAAAGAAACAGGAATCTAAATGGAAAATACAAGATCTGACACAATCACTGATCAGCATTTATGGTGACGGGGCTGCACTCATGTAGCACCGTGACGCTGCCCGAGGCGCTTTACATTCATTCACACTCCAGGGGCCGCTGCCGGGCCAATTGGGAGCAATTTGGGGTTCAATGTCAGGGCCAGGACTGGAACCGTTGACCTATCAGTCATAGCACGGCCCGCTCTACCAACTGAGCCACAGCTGCTGCTGATTTGGCAATGGAACAACTGGCATGTGATATATGATCGTCTGAACTTTCAATATTTGTCAACCCTTTCAGGCGCCTACAGCTGAAGTGAAAACCAAGTGGGTGAATGAGATCAGGAAGGTGCTGACAACCCAGCTGGAAGCGTGCAGAGGTAAAGGAGGTTGCACCCTAAAACCAGGTTCCAAGTTTAGTCTGCGCACCCAAGGGATTCACCCAGAAACTGCAGCGATGATCAAGAAAGAACAATCTAATGTTCAAACATGAGTGTTCTGAACGGTCCATGTGTGTTTCAGAGGCCAGCCAGCAGAGGGCACCAGACTCAGTTTTCCAGTTCCCTCCAGTGCCCAATGGAGCAGTCAGTCAAAGGCAAGTCTGTTCATCAACATATAAATTCTCCCAGTTTAAATTGTCAGTTTAAGCTTTGTCATTTTTCCAAGTAATTATTTTGATGATTGTAAATGTTTCCAGAGCCTTTTGAAGCTTTTCATGATCCATATTTTTCCACCCATAGTCCATTCAAATCTGGCCAGAGGAGCTTAAAAGAGGAGCAGGAGAGGAGAGCTGATCCCCAAATTCCCGATATCAATTATTCCTCATCACCAAAGTACACAGGAAAATGTGAGTGCTTGTGCACCTGCAATGTGTTGACTTGTATAACCGCTTCCCTGCTCATTTGTCTCCTTCCTGTGAGACTGAACTTAACCTCTTCCTTCCTTCTTTTTTGTCCCGTCTTGCCGCTTTTCCTCGGGGTCAGATGAGGCTGTGACTAGTCCGACCTCAGACAGAGCTGCTGTGGCTAAAAAGCGTTTTACCTTACAGGGCTTCAGTAACCTCAAACCCCAGAAAGGTAACTGCAGACCGCCGTCAGTTTCATATCCAACTTCACCTCTTCTCCAGCATTGTGAAATGAAAAAAATGTATTAATCACAGACAATTTGGAACTGTGCCCCCCCTATTTTGTTGGTCATAGTTTGGTGTTAGATACCTGCCTCTGCACGGTGAAGACATGTGGGCTTAGTCAAGAGCTAGTCCAGGTCCTACTTCCCCCTCAGGGACAGATGAGCACAATGAACCCATCAATACATGATGTTAGAAGCAACCTGAAATATGCTAACTGCACGCTCCGTGATCATCTTTACCATCGTCATCACTGTGTGGAGCGTCTCTAAGCAGCAATACATTTAAAGGCCATTTGGACAGGAGTTAAACACTGCATGCTTCCCTCCACAGAGTCCCCAACCACTGATGACAAAAGGTTTACATTCCCCACGACCTCCTCAGGTACACGCAGCTCAAAACCCGCTCGAAACCCCAGATAGATTTTTTTTTTAACAGCTCTGACTTTTCATAGAGGAAAAAAAAAAATCACAAATGTACCAATAAAATGAAAAACAATAATAAACGCCGTCTTCAAAGACCCCCCCCCTCATCATAGCTGCTTTTCTACCCGTGTTGTCTTTTATCGCCTCAGCTCATCCGCCCATTAGTCTCGTGCTGTGATTTAACACATTGCTCTCTCATTGAAATCCCAGTTTCTGTCGTCTCATTAAAAATCCCTCACCTCCTACTTGCCCTGCTTTCCCACAGGGTCTCCCACAAGCCCCGACCACAGGACGAAACGGCGGAGCGATCCAACTCCATTCGGCTTCACAGGTAGCGACTTTCTCGACAGTGCCGCCGTATACTCTCGCTGTCTAGTTACAGTCCCGTGACGACTCTGAGCGCAGCTTTTGGCCTCTCATCGAGTCGAGATGAGTTCGACCGTGCGTGACGAGCTGTGTTTCTGCTGCCTCCTGTCCCCCAGATGCAGGCCCACCTCCGCTCTACCTGAGCCGCGCCAGGTGGCTCAGCACATCTAGTCTCTTACAGACAACGAGGAGAGGTACACTGGCACCAGCAGCTCATGCTGGCTGTGTGTTAATGTGTCACTTCCATCAACTATACTGTCTTTCCCGGTGGTTGCTTCCACATCTCCACACAAATGAGAGAGAAATTTCTCCTTCCCACTTTTCCTTTGATTCCCATGAATAACAGAGGTGCATGCCGGGCTCCTTGTCTTGTGGAACAGGTTGCTTGATGTTGGGATTTCTGGGCGTTCCCTTTCTGTTCCTCTTTAAATCTGTCCAACAGCTGCTGGCGGAGACTGTTCCTGTAAACTGTCTGTCTCCCTCAGGCTGGAACAAGGCCTCGCTGTCGATGGACGCTTCAGAGGAGCACGACGACTATTCCAGCGCCGAGGAGCCTCTCGACTCTGACCCGGAGGATGAAACCAGCAAGAAGTTGGTGGGTCCAAAACGCATGTCAACGTAAACTGAACTCAAATCGCCCACAAAGTGACCAAGTGGGGCAGCAGATGGACCTTATGACATTTTATTTATTTTATGTGGGTTTTTTTTGTATGTTTCTCTGTTTGCATTGGAACAGTGTGCTGGCAAATACATTGTGACGGCTGATAGTGAGAGCGGCGGCGATGAAGAGCTCTCGGTGAAGAGTGGAGACGTGGTGCAGCTGGTGAAGGAGGACAGCGATGGGCACTGGTGAGAAAGCAGCCTGACACCCGCCGAAGAATACATATCATAGCAGCGATTTATTCCAACGTCCATTCTGCGTGGTCGTGCAGGCTTGTCCGGAACCTGAGCACTTCCAAAGACGGCTGGCTTGCAGCTGCTAATCTCGCCACACTCATTGGGAAGTCCATGTCTTACCAGTCTCTCACCAGCTCAGGTAAGTCAAGCTATCCCGGGTTAATGTTTGTGACGCACACCTCACACGAAGCCTCACTCTGTGTGTGTGTCTGTGTGTTTGAAACCGAAGGCAGCGGTTCTGGAAACCTCAGCACGTCGTCCAGCTGCAGCGACACCTACACGAGCTTCTCTGACATCAAACCCTGAACTCTTCTGCACCTTCTCCATCGCCAGACTGCTAGCATTACGTGACTAGCTATTTTTCCAGTAGATGAAATCGTTCACATGCACCGGGTGTGAAGACAACGTGTCATACATGTGCACATTTTTTTTTATAGATTTGCTTATGTAATTGCGCAGTTGTACAGTGAAGCGCTTGAATACAGAAACACGTCACGTGGCGTGCCAGAACAGAGCGACGGGATTGTCCTCATACACGGAGGAGCTTCAGGTGAACCAATGGACCAGCAGGACTGATCTCAGTTAGCACATCGCTTTAAGATCATATGTCAAACCCTGACGAAGATCATCTATCATATGTGGAAATGTGTTCTTGTGTTTCCCAGAACTAATTTACCTGATGGCTTTTGCTGTAAATAAAAAGGGAAGACAGAGAAATATGCACATCTTATTCAGCTTGAAAGAATGTTCAACTGTCTACATCTTCTGCCTTTTCCCCTTTACACATGTCTATTTATTTGTAAGAAACAGAAAATGTATATTTGGTCCTTTTTTATTTTTTATTTTCCTTTCTCTTTCCACTCTCTCGATGGCTGTCTTTGTCTGTCTCTCGACTAGCCTGCCATCTATAATCTCTTTATCCTCTGGCAGCCCAGACTTTGAGTTATGACCGTTTGTCCTTTGAGGACAGCAGTCTGTCTGTATTTGTATGCTGCTGTTCAGAAATGTGAATAATGAGAGAGTAAACAAGTCCAGTTGATTCCGTTTGGCTCTTCTTAATGAGAGATTACTGTATAACCCTAATTCCATGCAGATGACTCATGTTCAGATTGTTGTAGATATTGTTTATTAATATTGTCAGTCATGTTTAATGGAAATGCTATATTGAATATGGTGATGTCACGACTTTGTGACTTATTTTTTTTTACATAAATAAGTTGTGATAATTCATTCAGCATCTTGAGTCTTGTTTTATTATAATTGAAGTCCTGTTTGCACGATTTACTGTTCTTTCGGCCACATTGGTAATGTTGCAGAGTGATGGAGAACGTGGAGAGGAAGTGGAGAACCGTGTGCAGGCAGGCTGGAACGGGTGGAGGAAAGTATCAGGTGTGTTATGTTCAACCATGAACGCATCGCATCCTACCAAACACCGGCTCCATCTAAAAAATGCTCCTTGTGCTTCCTGCACAGGAACAAACAAGGATGTATGTGATAATGAAACCAAAAAGAATTCAGAGATGAACACACACTTGGGTGGGGGAAATCCACGTTGCCACTTTTATTAATAATGATGCATTGGTTTTGAACATTTTAACCATCAACTACCTTTTAAGGAGTAGCTGTTTGCTTTTTAAGTGCAGAGGTGGTACAAGCAGGGGGGGACCTGGGGCTGATTAATTAAAACATCTTTAAACAAGTGCTCTCTAGAGTCTGACTGGTGGGGTAATTGAAGTCAGGAGTTGTGTCATTTATATTTGATCCAGCCAATGGTGGATGATGGAATCAGCCGTCCTGTTTGTCCAGTGGACAGGGTCCCTTGGCTGAGTCCTGAAGTGGGCAGGATCGAGTCCTGACAAGAAGTTGCAGTTGGCTTGAATGAAGTTGTTGAGATTCACCAGCCGCTCCTTCTGCTCCCTTCTTAGTCTGTCACAGAAATTGATGACCGGAACGTGAATACTGGCATATGGGAATGTTTCCTGGGCCACTTTCAGCAGCTCATCCAGCTGTTGGATCGTGTCCTCCAGATTCTGTCTTCTGAGACAGTTGTTGAGTCCTGCAGACAAAACAACTGTCTCCACCATGCGGGTCGGTGGAAGCCTCCTCAGCATTTCGGTGACATGGAAAAACTGGGCCCCTGGATAGCTGTCGATTTGAATGTTTGGATCTGAAAATTTCGGAACCCGAGCAAGATTGGAACCCCCCAGGAAAATGATGGGTTTCCTCGGCTGAAAGCGCCAATTTTCAATCTTGCGATCAGTCCGTTGGTGGACTGTCGGCTCCCAGGTAGCAGGTGGAGGAGCGTAATGCCGTACAGGAGGTCGGGTGGTGCTCCTTTTGAGCTTCTTTTTCTGAAATGAAAAAGGCAGGATGTTAGATGTCACTCCCAGAACACTCTCAGATGTACTCAGTAGTTCACTGAGAGGCTCCCAGTCTTCCATTTCAAACTGCAGATCTGATCTGAATTACAATGAAATAGTGTTAGGATGAACTCACCTGTGGTTGGAGGTCCTCCTGGTGGTGAGGGAGCTCCTGCCTCTGGTCCTGATCCAGCTGACGTTGAATACGTTGATTCTCATAGTTCCTGCGTCCGATCGTCTCCCGAGCGCACTGGACTTCAGCCTGCAGCCTACTGCTTCCGTCCTCCCGAGAGGACAGTTTCCTCTTCCTGGGGTGGTTCTCCATCGGCTGAGAGTCATGCCTGTCCCAGAGGACGTGCTGTCTCCTGATGTTGTCCAAGGCCTTTTCAAAAATCTGTTGAAAATTAGTAAAGACATGTTTTGAATATGACAAAGGAGGATATCGATTTGTCCCTGTATAAAAATTTAATAAGACGAAAAACAGACGAAAATATTCTTTACTCTGCTGAGTTTATTTGACTCCACTGTCTTCACAATCCAGTTGACAGAAGAATGAATAACTGACTCAAATCGGTCCGAAACACAACACTCCTGCTTAACAACCTCCACCGTAAAGGCATATATTTGTGTGAAACCACACAAATAGTGTCACCGCAATATAATATAATGGAAATATGTCAAATTATGCATCATTCTGAGTAGATATCAAACGTAAACAGTGAATGAAAACAGCTGAAAATGTCAAACTAATATATATCAGTCTAACTTTAGCTTTAGACGGACACTTAAACAAAGAGACAAACAGAACATCTTACCCTGCTGTCTCTACGACGGGTCATGTTGGCTCCAAACGATGAGGTTGAGACGTGTGGTTCCATGGGTGAGGATAAAAGTTTGTAAATCACCAAGTAGACTTTCTATACCCTACCTACATCAAAGGAGATCAAAGGATGTATGTGGGGTTGTTAGTGCGCTTTGACGTAGGTTGCTATGGCTACCTACAGATTTAGGCTTTACAGTACTAATGCCTTTCTTTGGGACCGCAAACAGCATTCCTGACAAAAAATAAATGATACCATTTTCATTATATGTTTATATGACATTTATGAGGTCGTTAGTTCCATGTTTTCTTCAAACATGGCAACCCCGCTCATTGGACGGGCGCGGACAGCCGGAAGTAGATACTTTCAGGCTGGCGCATCATCCGGTTACTGCGTGACTTCGCCGCTCGAGAAATGAGTTACGGTCAAAATGTGGTCTGTGTCCTCTGTCAGCGGTCCGAGGAGACGAAACTAACCGGAGCGCTGTCGACTAAAAAGCGTGTCACAGCCCACCAGAACTGTTTGGTAAATAGTTCCGCTCTGTTCTTCACTTCCGGTGACGGCAGCTAGCTGCTACTGACGCGCAGCGCTGATACGTTAATGACGTGTAAAGACAATTCATTAAACGTGCCTAACGATGACGCGGTGATGAATTCGTAAGCTGCAAGTGGGAAGAGTAACTGTAATGTTTGTGGAGACGTTGCGTGCAGACTACACTGACTGTCCCTGAACGCATCTGTGCAAGCGGCAGTGCTCGTAGCAATGTGTGTGTGTGTGTGTGTGCGTGTGCGTGCGTGCGTGCGTGCAGCAGAACGAACACCACGGCTGCCTCTAACTTCGGACAGTAAATTTGCAAGACTCCAAGCAGCCGTCTCTCTTCATTCATGTGTCAGTGAACGCATCACAGCAACGAAAGCTAATAGACTTCCAAATGTGTTCACTTTGGGTGTAGTTGGAAAAAGAAGCTCTTTTAAAACGATCCCGCGGATCCACTTTGTTGTTCACAAAGTGATGGACGTTCCTTTTTGATGTTGCTTTGGACGATTCTGTGATTGTTGCCCGAAATGATTTGTCCTCGTTGTTGTTGTTTCTCTTTCACAGCTCTTTTCCGCTAACATCGTCTGCCAGAATTCGCCACAGTTTGATGATCTGTTTGGCTTTTCGGTGTCGGATGTTGTGGAGGAGGTGAACCGAGGACGCAGACTGGTAAATACGGGCCCGATCCATCCAGATTCAATCTGGAATCTTATTTGTGTTCACAAAAAAACCCTTTTTTTTTTCTGTTTTTTATAGATGTGTAAGAAATGTAATAAGAGAGGTGCCACAGCCGGATGTGAAGTCAAACGTTGTGGAAAGTCCTACCACTACCCGTGTGCTGTCGAAGACAAAGCTGAGACGGTGGAGGATCCAGTCAGTGGGAGATTCGTGTGGGTCTAGTATTCCTGCTGCGCCATTAATGGCTCTCGTGCTCGTAGCTGAGTCACTGTGTTTTCTCCCCGCAGGCTGTACTGCTTAAACCACAACGCCCAAAAACGAGGTGGACGCTCCTCTCGGTCTTCCTGTGAATTGCCTTTCACTGTGCGGCGGCTTCTCTGTTCAGAGTTTCCTCTTCACTTTCAGAAAACAGGAGCCGTGTGAACAGATCTGCGTCCTCCCCCTCCGAGCATCCCAGTGAGGCCGGAGCCGCTCAGGTTTGTCTGGCGGAACTATCTGCTCCGTAGAAATCCAGATGTAGCCACTTCCAGGAAGCATTACGTCCAAAGGAGGAGCCCGTGCAGGTTTCCAGCGCTCCGGGGGGGGGGGGGCGGCCCCTCTCCAGCCACCAGTCCAACAAGCGCCGCAATCAATTTGGAGCTGAGCTATTAAAGTCCAAATCCAGCATTTAATTTGGGCCTAAACTCTGTTTGACGCGTAACGATCTCGCCGTTTTGTTTTTACGAGGTGTTTTGCCCTGCTTGTGAGAAGACGGAGGGACATGTAAGCGATTAAACTATTCTCTCGTAAGTATTGTTCGCATCTTGGGTCCGATCAGAAATCTGTGGCGCCGACTTGCTCTTCAGGTTGCGTTTTGTGTTTCTAGAATCCAAGGAACCTGCTCCTTCGCCGCATAAGAGGAGCGTCGGCGGTGAGTTGGTCTCTTCTCCGCGCACGCATCAGAGGTTGCTTCTATCGTTTTGTCATTGAACGTCTCCTCCCTGACCGCAGAGAGGCCGTCTGGAAGCAGCAGCGACTCCAGCGCATCCGAACGCACGGCCCGTCTTCGTCCGAAGGTGCGTAAGCAGATAAGGCTTTTAAATAAAGTTTTTAACCTCTCTCTCTCTCTCTCTCAACGCTTCACTGATGTGACTCGTCCTGTGTCTCCTCTCATAACAGAGACGACAGAACTTCAACGACAAGTAAGTAATTATTCGCGTGCTACTTTTCCAAAAAGGATTTAAATAGTTTTAAACTATTTTAAAGAAAAAAAAGGGTTTCTATTTTCCTACTTTTGGGGGCGTCAGTGGAGAGCGAGCCGCCGGTTTGCTGGTTCAAGTCCCAGCCCAGCCGGGATGAGGAGTGTGAGGAGCCAGTCTACCGTCAGAGCACTGCCGAGGTGCCCTTGAGCACTGTTGAGCCTGTTTATGTCCCGTTCAGACCCCCCCCCCACCACGCGTACGAGACCGCCGATGTCACCACAGTGTCATAGGAAGTCGTCCACGCCAATGCCCCGCCCTTCTTCTAATCTCAAGTCTGCTCCTCCCTTCCCAACGCGGAGGGAGGAGCTTATTGCTGATTGGTAGCGTGTTTCAGCCAATAAAAATGAAGGCGGTCTGAAGTCGCTGCTTCGTGCTGTCTCGTTATTACGCTGGTTTTCTTTTTTCATAAATGCTCTATGAAATATAATAATATAATATGTTTGCTGTCCTCCAACAGTCAGCAAGAGACGCCGTCTAAGCGTAAATCTAAAGGCTGGAATAGGACGATTCTAGATGATTCTTCAGATCCAGGTTGATCCACTTACCTTTAGATCACCTATCAGAGCGAAACCTCACGATGTGAAGCGATTAATACCTTTATTACATTGCAGAAAACATTTTTGCCCCGATAGAGTCTGATTTGGACGAGTCTGAAGTGAGTCTGGTGATTTATTACTCTTTAGTGACATCATCAGTCGAGCTTTAAGATGTTCAACGATCTGATCTTCACTCCTCTTGTCTCCCATCTTCTCCCTGCTAGAATGCTGATCAGACGATCGGGTGAGATCAATCCTCTCCACTTAACCGGAAACATTTTGTGTATTATTTCTGTGGAATTGTTTTTATTTTATATTTTATTTTAACATAGTGATGTGTGCTAATTTCTTCCTGGCTGGTTTGGAAAAGTGGTTTATTTTATGTGCTTTTGGGTTTGTAGCTGAAAGGATTGTTTTCTAAATGCAATCTTGAACTGAATAATTTACAGTTTTTGAGACAAAAAGCAAGCGAATGTTGCTGCTTTATCTTGGATGTATACAGTACTTGGTTTTTTGTGTGCATAATGTGTATTTTCCATATACAGAGAAGATGCTGAAACTCCCACTGAGTGTGTATCAGGTAGGTTTTCACAGCATATTGAGCACTAGTGAAGATTATTTATTGAAGACTTGATTAATATACAAATAGACTATTGTCTCATGTCATTTATAGGAAATCAAACAGAGACCAGAGATACAAATATTGATGAAGACGGAACAGTGAGTAATGCATCTTTGTTTGATCTCTTTGATCTGCGCAACATTCAGCTCTAATTTCACGTTTTTTCTGGATTCATTCCCTGACGGTCACAAACTTTAAAACACTTTTCCCATAAACATCAGTTTAAACCAGTTCAGGAAGAATAAATGTCTGCTCTTCTGCAGTCATCTCTGAAATCAATTCTGGATTTGGTCTTGTTTGATTGTTTTTTTTTTGTTTTTTTTTTTACTGATTATTGAGATACTCATTAAAATTTAAGAACATGTGTTATCTTAAAAAAAATCATTTGCCAGAGCAAAATTGCAGATTTCACAGGTATGTGACACACGGACGCCGCCAGCAGACAAGCGTTCACCCCTCTGATAATACATACATTTGCTTGTCCAGGAGATGGAGCCAGAGAGTCAGGCTGAAGAGCGCAACATGGAGAGTCCTCCAGTTTCAACAACAAATTCGGCAACTCAGACTCCACGTAAATATATTTTCAGTATGGCAAAGGAAGGAGACGTAATAGTAAAGACAGAGGATGCAGGTACGTTTGAGCCAGTAAAGCCCCATGCATGACTCAGTTAATGAGAGTTCTGGTTTATACGTACGATGATACAATTTAAAATATTAAATATTAAAAAAGAAATCGTTTGCTGATCCTGGAAGCGAAGTGAGCTAATTTGTTAAAGACCAATTCCTTTTCGGACAGGCCTTTGAGAAACTGTTCTGTGAGCACGCTGTTGTTGGAGAGAGAGGTTTCAAATCCTCTAAAAAACGACTGTAACGGCACCGTTGAAGCCCCGTGGCGTTCGATAAGCTGACCCGACATGGAACTGTGTCGTCTCCCAGGGGTTGCACCTGAACCGACTGCCCCCGATCCACCTCGGAACTGCGCCGGGTCCCCTCCGTCTCAGGGCAACTCGACCCCCTGCAGAGTAACAGCCTCTCCTTCGTGCTCCAGCTCGGACGCCCCCCCGGCTCCATGTGAAGCTACCTCCCCCCCTGCCGTACCCCCCTCTGAGGCCTCCATCGACGCCAGCAGCTTCTGGAGGAGCTGCAACGCGGCGCGATGCACGCAGGCCATCTTCAATCACTTCACTGATGAGATGAACAGCATCTCCAGCAGGATTCAGTCGGACCAGGCCAGCCAGGAGGGTGAAGATACTGGCACGTTTCTGAAGCAGCGTCTCGCCCCCACCCCTCTGAAATATAAAGCTTTCTCTCTCTCGCTACAGATTATGATCTTGCTCTGGCAGTGATGGAGGCCTCGGGGAAACTGGCGCAGATTGTGGCCCGGCAGCGGCAAGGTGATTTAAGATCTTGATCGGTTTCTCTCTGTTATAATCTCTGTTGTAATCTGGACACATTAAACCTGCACATATCCAGAGGTTGACAAGTGTTTGTCAAATGATAGACCAGAGACTCGCATGCTCTAAAGTGGAGTCTGCAGAGGATAAATAAAGCCATTCGTATGTTCAGCCTTCTGCTTTTAGAGGCACTGCTGATCGACGGCCATCTTGTGTGAAACTGTCGAATCTGCAGCGCTCGACAACGTCCTGCCTCAGCAGGGCAACGAAGCATTTAGTCGGTTTAACGTTTTTACGTTGCATCTCGTGCGCTTCACCAAATACACAAACGTTTCTAAATGGACGTGTTGTCTTTACAGACTTGGAACAAAAACGAGTGGAGTTGAGCAAGGCAGCGGCGGCTATGCAGGAGGTCGTTTCAGCGCTGCGATGAGTTCATCGGCAGAGAACCCTTTACTCCCGTCTTTGTTTTTTAACCGTTTTTAATGTCGAGTTATAGATATTTTTACACCGATGCTGATCACAGGGTCATGTGGCGCGCTCCACTTGCTGCGCTGCTCCCTCTTCTAATGCTTTTTATATATGTAGCTTTATTTGCTGATGTTTGAGAACGGATTTCATGTCCGACTTCTCCCGCTTCCCAGGATAAAGCATCCATAGAAAGTGAATAACAGTCAGTCACGTCTGTTCATAATGTAATTATTTCAGATTCCCAACAGGCAAAACAGTGCCTTAAAAGTCTAACTTCTATTTAACATACGATGAAACAAACGTGCAACATTTGTGTTTGTTTTCTGCACAGGTCGTATCGTTCAGGTTTTGAATTCATTGAATAATTAAAAACCCACGAGTCAAGAATCTTTATTGATTTGCTTGCAGAGGGCATCAAATTGGTACTTTATCATAAAGATGCATCAGGATGAGAGTGTCCAGACGAGTTTAACATCTACAAAGCCACGACCTGAAGTTTTCTGTAGGATTAAGAATAAAGTAGACAACCTTCTATTATTTAATTTAACCTTTGTTATTGAATCGTAGCTGCTAAATAAAGACTGCAGCGTTCGAATCGACGCGTCATAGATGCAGCTTAAATCTGTAACGGCTGAAGGTTGAACCTGAGCTCTTTGGGTCATCTTACAAAATGTGCAGCGAGACTATTAACAGTTGATTGGGTTTGACCCAACAGAACTTATTAAGGCTTGAAGCAGTACTCGCAGTATTTTAATGCTGCATCTTCAGTGCAAAGAGCTTCAAGCATCAATCTGAAAATCATGACTCTAAAGCGTGACTCTAGTATAATAAAAGAAAAAAGGTAGTAAGTGCAAATGCAATTAAAGTAACTTGGTCAGTTGAATAGAATGAAACTAGTGGACATCAGGCAACAGGCAAGTATCGTTCAAGTAAATAAAGAGTAGTAATGCCTTAATGCTTTTCAGCTCCTGCTTTAAAGCAGTAAAAAAAACAAATGAAGTCCTGCGGGAGTCGCCACAGCGGCCTCCGAGCCGAGTCTCTTCTCATCAGGAGTCGGGTTAGTTTTTAAAGGCTCCACATCGGCTGGCTCGACAGATGAAGTCCTTGAGCAGGTTTCCATCAATCTGCCAGAAAGCAGCGGTCTGGGTCACCTCAGTCAGGTGGTTGAGACAGAACCTAAAGCAGAACTCCTCCAGGTCCTGGTGACAAACGGGGAAAAAGGACGAATGAGCAGAAAGACCTTGAGCTCAGACTCATTGCGAGACACTTTTCTTGGGCCTTTATTTTCATGGCCAAGGCAAATGCTCGGATGCCGTTTTCCCTGACCTGGACGCTGGCTTCTCCTTTCTGAGGTATTAGAATGGAAGATAAGAACTCAAGGGAAGGAGTCGTTTAAAATGAGTGAGAGTAAAGAAAGCCGTTAGCGAGGTGCATACCGGGTCACTCTGAGAATCACATTTGTGTCCAGCACAACATCAACCTGCCTTAATGCGAAGATACAATAAACAAGGGCTCTCTAGATAATAAATATATTAGAACCCGCATCAAAAAAAGACTTCTGGTGGAGAACGAGGCAGAACTCTGGTGAGTTGTGTCTAAAGCGGCTTTAATTATTGCATGAAAAGCTTCTTTACTTCATTTAATCCTTGCAGCCACTTCTTTAAATAATGTGAGACTCCTCCAAAGAGCATCTTTGCAGACATCACGTCAAACTTCTCACAAAACGTTTGGGATTTTTCAGCTTCTGGGTGAAACTTCAGGGCAAACCTAAAATGCACTTGTAAACCATTACAGGTGAACCTATTGTGACCTCTAAACTTTAGAACGCATGAGAGAACTTGCTGCTCTCTGAGAAGAGAGAGAGGGGAAAAAAAGAGCAAAATTCAATTTCATCTTTAATTTCACGGACGACGATGCTCCAACCTCACCGGCGCGGGATCGTTTGGGAACGGCTACATTTCCGTAGATTTCACCCGAAAGCCGAATCCTCCCACCTTGAAATGTTAAACGGATGAAGACCGACCTCTGCATCGTAGCGCACCGCAGCAGACAGCAAGGAGAAGGCGTTCTCAACGGTGATCCCCCTCTTTATGATGTGTTGACACAGTCGCTTCAGGTGGTTCTCACAGTACGATGTGGCCAAGTCCAGGAGCCCTGAGACAGCGGAGGCGGGACCGCTGTTAGCATCAAACAGCTAACACACGCACACAAATGCTTGTATAGGAGGCTCTGACCGATGGCGTCCTCCGGAGGCAGCTCCACACCGTCTGTATAGAGGAACTCCAGGAAGGAGCGGTAGACTGGGTGGGAAAACTGGTCGATCTCGATCACCTCCTTCATGTCCTCGTTCCAGTGGGCCTGGAACATGGATCTGAAGTGTTCACACCTGCAACATGTCGGTTTCACACGGGACGCAGGCGTCATTTACCGCTTAAAATGATCGATGGTCCCGATAACCTCCCGATAGCTCTGAGGTAGAACCCCTGACCTGATTTTGAGAAATGCTTTATGCACATGAATATATTTGCCGTCAACAGAAAACTTGAGGTCGGCCGTCTCTGGGTTGTCGAACTCTTTCTTCAGGGACTGAGTCACGGTCAGGAAGTCGTCTCGTTCTGTGGGGAGAAAACACACGCGCACACACACACACACACACAAACGTCAGACTCTGGCAGAGAAACAACTACGCCACACTCCCGTGTCTTTATTTCACATTTTTAAAGTGCCTTGAGATGACTTCCTGTTGTAATCTGGCGCGATATAAATAAAACCGAATAGAACCATTTGCTCTCACCCACTGAAATAAGCCTCCACGTAACCGAGGGGGTGGCGAAGCACCCGAAGACGTCGTCGGTGCAGCTGAAGTGCGTGAGGTGAGGCAGCACGATGGACTGGCCCTTGCACTGGCCCCACATGTACACCCGCCCACGCTGCGTCTTCGCCGCCGACGTGTGTGTGGAGTGACAGGCGGCGATCTCCACGATCCTTGACGGAGACGGCAGCGAATCAGGAAACGGCGTTGGGATTCTGTTGTCCGCGGGGGGGGGGGGCGTTTCTCTCACCTCTCCTCGCTCATGATCTGAACTGGGCTCAGCTGGTTGTTCTTGTTCCCAGTGCCGAGCTGTCCGTAGATGTTGGCGCCCCAAGCGTAGAGCAGCCCATCGTCTGTTAGAGCCAGGGCGTGGGCGTAACCCGACACCACCTGGAGGAAAAGAGTTTGATCTCAGACCTTTATCTTTAATCATCGCAGAGAGGCAGACCCAGGTTTGTGTGTATCTAATGATGATATTCCACTGTAATATGACGAGCCCCCCCCCCAACCAACTCATTCTTTGACCATTGCAGGTGCTTTTACAAGTTTTACCGCAGTAGACTGTTCTGATCTCTTTAAAAAAAAAAGAAAGCTCAACATCTGGATACATCTGTATTATCGCACACAAGATACGTGTGAAAATATTGACTTTTAGCAGAGATGTGTACTGAAAGGTTCATCCAGGTATGAGCTGTGGGTACTTTAGTGTGTACTTTAGTGCGTAACCTCATACCTGTTGCACACACAAACCGTGCAGAGCCACAAGGCGGCAGGGAGTATGCTGGTTCCCGTTGTTTCCCAATCCGAGTTGTCCGTTCCCGTTGTAGCCCCACCCGTACACCTGAAAAGACACGACGAAGAGGAGCCCATTGTTCGGTGGCGATGAAGGGACGGCGCCACTTAGAGCTGCGGTACGAACAAAACGGCGACCTCTCCGTTGTCCACGACGGCCAGAGACGAGCTCTGGCCGCAGGCGATGCCGACGGCCACTTTGCTCTGCAGACAGTTCGACACTCTGCGGGGGGTGGGCTGGTTCGCTGTGGAGCCTGAGCCCACCTGACCACAGTTGTTGTATCCCCACGCATAAACCTGGCAGGCAGAGCGTTAAAGGTCACACATCGCACCCTTGTTCCATGTTAACGCAGTTCCCAAACACGTCCAACTGCTCTCTCGGCGGATTTCACCCAGTAACTATAAACCCGTGCCCAGCTGGACACACGGCGTGCACGGGCGTGACGCAATTCGAAGCACAATGCTTTCCTGTGCTCACTGCTGAGAATCAGCTTTGGGTCTTCATAGCTAAGCAAGCTAAATCCCCTTCATCGTTACAAAGGTTCATGGGAAATTGGGCTGGAAAAGAAAAGTTCCCTTCGTGTGACACTCACTTCTCCTAAATCTGTCAGAGCCATGGAGTGGTGGGAGCCACAGGCCACCGCCGCCACCTTCTTATTGAGAAGGCTGGCGGAAACGAGCACCGGAGCGACTCCTTGGTTGGTTGTCCCGTTCCCCAGTTGGCTGTAACCATTGTGACCCCAGGCGAAGATCTCTCCATCTGAAACACGAGCAGAGGAGGAGACACGCACCGCCTCTTAGACCACATACGATGAAGAGCAGGGCTCATCGCTTTGTGCGGCTACCCTCTGTGGCCAGCAGGACGTGGGGCCCACTGCCGTAACTCAGGCTGACGACCTTCCTTCCGCTCAGGAAGTCAACCTTCTTCGGCACGATGGTGCTCAGGCTGTCTCCTGTTCCCAGGCAGTTGCTGCAGTTCAGCCCAAAAACATACACCTGAGGTTATAGAGAGAACATGTAATGGGGATCAGCGACAACCTCAGTCAGGCCATATCGCAGACACACAAACTCCAACTAGCAACGAGCTCATCAAACCCACAATGTCATAAATAAAGACTTTTAATCCATTCGATTTTTGATCTCAAAAGAAGAAGACTGATTCGTGTAATCTCAAAACACATACATGACAATTTCACACCTGAGAACGGTCTAGTAGTGCATTGCCTTTTGTAAGCATACCCCCCCCCCCCCCCCCCAATGCTCTTGTCGACCTGTTTTTAATCCTCTTGTTGACTGAAGCTGAGTTTTACTAGAAATAATCGTTGCTTTCACGACAGGAAGCAAACTGTGAAACTCAAAGACTAAATCCAGGAGAATTACAGCAAAGCAAACGAGTTCCATGATACAAATATGAGATTAAAAAACAGGCGCTCGTACTTTTCTGCATCGCACAACAACAATGGCTTCCTTTGGCCTTTAATCCCACGTCCCCCTCCCCGGCCCTCTCACCTCATCCTCGCTGGTCACGTAGACGGCCTCGTTAGCCGACATTCCAAACACGCACACTTTCCGTATCGCTGACAACGCCTGGGGGCCCATCAGGCTGAAAAGTGGCCATTTGGTTACATCCACCATGACGCACTCTTTGGAAGCCTACGGCGAAGGTGGCGTGAGAAACCCCAGTCCAAAGGCAAAATAGAAACACTCGTTCATTCGGGCCACACTTTGAATGTTACAGAACCTTTGCTACTGTAAGAAAATGAAAGTATAATTATGGGCCTGGGATTGGGTTTATTAAAAAACTAGTAGAGCTTGTCAAAATGTCTTACATTCACTTATTTTATACCGTTTATAAAGTTTATAGTACATATAGTATATCGGAAGAGAAGGAAGACTATTGGCTAGTAGAAGCAGCTGTTTTTTTTTTATTATTATTATTTTACAACCAAACATGTCCGATAAAACAAACAGGAATGTCGTTTCTTCAGCTAAAAATAATATTAAAAAAAAAAAATTAAAAATGGGAGAAAGCCACAAAAACGACCCAAAAAAAGGAAAATGTTGCTGCTCTGACAACGAAAACAAGTCGAGCACAGAGCAACGTCAGCATCATTGAGGGCCATTGCTTTCTGTTTACACCGAGCAAACCCGGATCACGTCTTTGTTGAATGGAAACAGTTCGCTAGCGAGCTGGACGGAGACATTCTATTGTTACAAAAGCATTATTCAGCAAAATGTCCATCTGACGCGCCACAGCGAAGAGAATCCGGCTGCTGCGAGACTAATCCGCGCTAGCCGCTCCCGCTAATCTAAAGAGCATGTGTTTATCACCTTTCTACAGGTCAACAGGTGCCGCTTTTATACGGAATCCAAAACCGAAACAAAAAGCAGCCGGATTCGAACCCTACCCGATGGATTTGGCTGTTTCTCCAGGGATGAACCTCACTTCACGGAAGTGTTGGCGGCAAGTCCTTCTTTTAAACTGCCACTCGCTGCCCGCTCCGACGCTGAGATGCGGAAGTCAGGAAGGGAAACAAATATCACGTGACCAAATTCGACTAAAACAGTCGATTGCCGATAGAGTTGAAAACAGAGCGATTATTCCGGTTCCATTTTCTATCAAAACATTTTTAGGACAACATTTCAATGGACTGCATACAGACATTCTTAAAGCCACTAAAACAAGCAGGTCGTACGATTAGGTTTAAAAAGAAAGAGTAGTCGAAGGCCTTGTTATTTCTTAGATTGCATATTCTCACAAAGACGCAACCTCAACCAAACACAATATACCAAAGGATTGTGGGTCAATTTAACTGAGTATCTCTCTCTCTCTCACACACACACTCACACACAGTTTGCTTCACAAAGTGCTTTTTTAAAAGGACTTTTATGGACCAACCACCACATCCATCTCAGCCTTGGTATGAGGGCAACTGGTCATAAAACTGAGCAGATCAGTCTGTACAGATTGACACCTATCCACGACCCCATAATTTACAGTTTGTGAATTATGTTTCAAAAATCAAAACAAAAATACATTTCTAAGGATGAAAACGTGAGTAGATTCAGTGATTTATACCCACATCTGCTGAAGCACCTGTTACCGTTCCTCTCACCAACACCTCAGATGTGTAAATGATATAGAGTAGGTTTGTCATCTAATTTTTATTAAATATAATAAAATACTTTTTCCTTATCTTGCAATATGTGCTGGAAAAAGCTACAAAGATTCATCCAAGAAATTGTGAATTACCATTTAATTATGAAACTAACTAGGCAAAAATATGATGACTCAAAAGTGAAGACTGACTGCAAACATTTCCTAAAATTACAAATCACATCTCTGCCTCGTGGTAGGATCTACTCTGATGGTGACAAATAGACAGACTTACCCCACTAACACCACTGAAAATACCTGAAACTGCAGCCGACAAGATTTAAATCGGAGCGATGACATCATGCTCAAGAATTCAGAGTAAAATGTTTTCTCCTGCTACTGCATTCCTTCTTAGAAGCCGTTCAGCGGCGTTTCACTCGGGGAGGGTTAACCGCTTCTTTTCGGCGTGGACCACGCGTGTCGAACCGTGAAGGGCGAGCCTCAAGTGCCACCTGTGCAGTGACTGAATGCTGTTGTCAGGGCAACCATCGCTGGAACAAAGATACAAATCTCACATCCTCACCTGCGGTGTGAATGCTGTGCCGCAGAACAATGGTACGAGTAATCATTTAAGTGATGGTGTTGACAATCGAGTCAGGGGCATAATGCAAAGATGACACTTCACTTCCAGTATCAGACAACTTCAACCGGACTAAAAGCTACTTTGTGCGTGAATCACAAGACTTGTAGAAAGGAAGCGTCCAATGGCAGAACAGCAAGTTTATTTTGGTTAGGATCAGAAACACAGATAATGTCCTGAGGGTGAGATGAGCCGAAATGAGATCAAAATCCCCTGATTGAGATATGGCGACGACGTGTGATGCTTGGGAGAAAGGCGTAATGAGGATGAAGTGTGTTTACAATGATTAGGGCGTGAGATTGGAGGAGGGCAGTTACTCTCCGCAGCAGAGCGGCACTGACCATTCCACCGACACACTCCAACCAGCAGGGAGGCAACGTTACTGCAGCCACATCGCCCTTGTTAAAGTTGCTCAGTTAAATCTGTCCTACTGAATAAAACCGTCTTAATTGAAATGAGAAACAAAAGGCACAATGATTTTCAACTAATTCTTGTCTTTAATATGCACAAGAGTTGAAAGCATCAATGAGCCACCTTAAAGAGAAGAATTCAATCTAAATTTTATAAAAAGATATAAACAATCAGAGGCCAAAACGCTGTCTGTTGCTTTTCTCCTATTTTATTTAAAACAACTTTTCATTAGCAAGTAAAAATCCTGCAACAAACATAAGCTTGTATCCAATTTGGATACAAGGCAACAAAATTGTAAATCTTTAAAGTGGCTCGGTCTAGTCGGCTAGATCTTGACTGTACACCCTCCTGATAGTTTTGATCAGTAATAAACAGCTAGTCCCATAAACAAGCCTGGGCTGCTCATAACAACCCCACCCAATATTTAAACAGTCCCATTACACCCACCCGCTCTGACCCCCTCTCAGTAGTTAGCAGCCAAACCAGAGGATCATCAAGTCTTTGAGAACAGGGTTAAGGGTAGGGTTCAGTCTAAACACATCGAACCTGCACCCGCACAACTGGGACGGTACATTTTGAACACCCCGTCGCCACTATGGAGAGGCAAGGAAAGGAGTGGGGGGGAGCAAGTTCCAATTACCTGCATGTTCTCACAATACATTTGCAAGTCAAAAATAAAAACAGTGAGACAAAGAAATATTGCTCCAAAAAGAAAAACCCTCCTCAGCCATCTTTGACAGCAAGTTTATCGTCCATCCAATAACTGTCAGCTGCAGCAGCTTTGTACAGGCTTTATGTAAATAAATTCATATATTCATTATACGGCAAGGAGAGATACACATCACATTGTTTTTGTACAATTATTCAAATTTAGTGATGACGTGACTTCCTCAAAAGGTAGGCAAGTACTGTAAAAGTCAGGACCTGCACTCAGTCTAGTCTTCATCGAGTTTACTGTAGGTCCCTTTCTGTAGGCAGACATCAATATGCCTCTCAGACAAGTGCATAAGACTGAAGAAAAGGAAAAACCAAGGCATATGGAGCTTCACAGACCCAACCAGAAGAAGCCGAGACATGAACATAAACTATTTCAAGAGAATTTAAAAGAATTAAAATAAGCTTAAGGTCAGATGAGCAATTCGGGCTGATTTTTTGAGCCCAACAATTTGTTAAAACCCCCTTTTCCAAGATTCACATTGCAGGGCAGTCCCGAGGAATAAGAAAAAAAACCTAAACAAAAAACTTGGCTGGATCACAGGACATGACCGAGCTCCTACTGCAGAAACGGACGTCCCGTACAGGGGTCAAAGCTACAGCTGACACACTCCTCTGCCCTCAAGTCTTTGTGCCTTCCTGTGACAGGTGTTCACATCTCTACCATCACACAATCCTTATCACTGCTGAAACAGAAGCTGGCCCTTGGCAGGCCTTAAAGTACTGAATAACAAAATTATGGCATTTTCTTCACATTTGATGATTCTTTTCTTAAACACCAAGTTTGATAATTCAACAGGTCACGTTGATGCGACATCATTGAATCAAAAGTCCCATCAGTTCATTTGACAGCGTCCTCTTGTCGCCTTGGAGCCCTTTCACACAGCCCCACCTGCCCCAGGAGTCTCCTAGAAGGGCAGTGGGGGACAGTGGTTGATCATGGCTTACCTCTGGGATTAACTCTTTAAACTGGGTGAGAGAGGGTTCACTGGGGCCGCCCCAGTCATCGGGAATCCTTGTGACTAAGTGTGTTAATGTGTGAAATTGTGTTAGTGTGCGCGCACAGAAGTGTAGTAACATCAGAGGACAGTCCAGGGGAGGGAAAGCACAAAAAGAAACCACAACAAACAGCAGTATTTTCTTCCCCACAAGTGATATGATGGCTTCAAACAGAAGTATGCACACAGATTGTAAGTGTCAAAAAGTGTTGTGACTGAGAGTGTGCTTGTGTTTTTATTTTTAGAACGACTTGACATTTGGCATTAATTGTTTTATGGGATATTGTGAAGCACCGGCCGAGGTGATGGCGCCTGTCGAACGGCCAGCGCTCCTATGAAGGATTACCATGTTCGTGTGGGTCGGTAAATCCTTCAGTGTAGAGTTTCCATACCGAAGAGATGCCAAGTGAATCCTTCTGTACCAGGTTGCCAGGTGGGAGGAGAGATGGGTGAATGTCTGGAGTGATTACCGAGTACCCGTGCAGCTGGTCGAGCCAAACATCCTGGCGGTTAGAAATTAAACTCTTTTGTTTGCATGTTGGAAGATGGGTCAAAATTGAAGGTCCCTCCTTGAGTGGAATCAGGGATCAAGCTGGGATCTTCATCAATCTGATGAGGAGAGATTATTGTGAGGTCACAGCAAGGAAGTTATTGACTGGGCACTAATGAAACTCATGAGTGTTTTAAAATCACTGGAAGACTTACATCGTCTCCTGAAAAGTATTGATCAATAATCTCAAAGGCTAATTTGTAGATATCCTCATTCTCGTGCTGCTGTAGATTCTCTATCTTCTCCAAACCTGAAAAACAAAAAAAACAAACACAACGTAAATTTTATTTTGCAGTGATTTAATTCTTTTGTGAAATTTATATATAAAAACTCCTTAACCTTAAAATGGATAGCATTGTTTTCAAATATAAAGCGTCCAATTAGAGGAAGACGACTACAGCTTCATCAGCCACATACAGACCTCCACACTCCTCAATGATCTCTGCGATGGTGCTGGCCTCGTCTCCCGCCATGATGAGGATGTTCTTCAGGCCGTCCAGGACGACCTGCACCACCTGGGAATCCTTCACCGACAGCAGGCTACAGAAGGGAGGGATGACGTTCTGCTCCACCAGGTACTCCACCTACAAACCCACACATACACACCACATCCATACTCGATTACAACAAGTTCATGGTTACAAGTTTGGCCACTTCACATGTGAACAATACATCATTTAATAACGGGGCACATTTGTGAAAATAATAATTGTGAAATATCAAAATCATCAGTTATCGCCAATTAAGAACTACACACGCATCCTGAAGTGAAACGGCCTCTAGATTTGTATGATTGCGCCCAACGCCCAGCTCACCTGTTCTTTCCTCCCACTGATGGTTAGGTTACTGATGGCCCACGCTGCCTCCTTCTGAGTGCCGAAATCACCCTGCAGAGAGACAGGCTGTCATACAGGTCTGCAGATAGCCAGGCTTATTTACAACAGCAGAACGCCAAAGCTATGTTAGCCTCCAGTGCTCAACTCATTTCTCAAGATGTTTTGTTGGTCTAGCTACAAAAACAGAATGTGTCTGTGCAAATGAAAACATAAAATGAGGCTTTTTTGGGACGGCAAGTTTAGAGTCAGACACCATTCCATCGCCAAAAGGAAAAATGACAGAAAGGAAGTCGAGCTAGATCCATTTCCTCTTCCACACACAAACCTTAGCCAGCTGGTGAATGATCATGGGAATCAGGCCAGCATCGATCACAGCTTGGACCTGCTGTTGGTTTCCAGCTGTAATGTTGGACAGGAACCAGACTGCTTCCTGCAAGCAGACCAGAGAACAGTCGTCAACACTGACACTGAAATTCTTCTATAATGTGAAGGAATTTTTCCACTCCTACATTATACATCATAATCATTGGGCTCATAAACAGTATAAAGCACGTCCTTCAAATGTATTTTCAGAACTGGCGCAACAACCCCATTCCATTATCCCTCTATGTTAAGAGGCGATACAAAATACTTTGTACATAGTTTACATATAGCAAGATAAGTACTTTTTATAATTAAAAAAAGAAAAACCAAAAGGGCTGCACTCTTCTCTGTAATATGATGAAGGTGATACAAACACAAAGCAGCTCCTGCTATCGTCATTGTAATTGATTTCACTTCAGTTCACAAGACTGAGACGCATTAAGCCGATCTCTATGATAAGCAACGAACAAACTAGAACGATAAAGCATAAAATAAACAAAGATATGGGAGGTGCGGGCTGTGACTGCAAAACCTTGTTGATCTTTTCTTTCGGGTGTGTGAGCAGGTTGGGGAAGTGCGAGAGGACATCACAGTTGAGGACGACTTGTGTCTGTTCATCTGTCCCCGTTACAATGTTACCCACCGCCCTCAAAGCTGCCGTCTGCAGTTTGAAGACAAAGGAGACCAGTTAGGATGTGGAATAAAACAGTCATCCCTCGCTATATCGCGCTTCACCGCAGATTTTCTTGGTGAATATATGTAGTTAGCATCAACGTGTGGGCCGTTCAAGATGTACTTTACGCTTTCGTTTTTTGTGCAAGTTTCATTAAAGTTTTAAAATACACACTATTGTTACTGTATTAGAATACAACAGTGTCTGTAGGTTTGTGGGGAAGGGTACAGGGTTGGTTGATAACAGTGCAGGGAGGGTTCAAAAAGGTAAAAATACAAGGAAAAATAATAAGTATGTTGTCGCTACTTCACAGATTACCTATCGCAGGGGTCCCGCGATAAACAAGGTATGAATGCGCATATTTAAAAAAAAAAGTTAATTCAATCATTGATTGTGTTTCGAAAAGTCCATCTTAATGTGAGCAACAGGCGAAGTCTCACCTGAACTTTAACCTCCTGGTGGCTGAGGAGAGGCACAAGAAATGGAACGACTCCAGAGTCAATGACCATTTGGATCTGCTCATTGCCCCCGTCTGTCAGATAGGACAGCGCCCAGACTGTGTCGACTAAGATCTAAACAGACACGTGAGACCGTGCACAGTGATTAGAAAACAGCAAAACAAGACAACCGTCGGCACAAATCAATGAAAGTCCCCAATAAAAAAAATGTCTGATAATCGTTCAGCAGCCTGATACTTACATTTATGTCCGTGTGATATATTAGCACACAGAGGGCAGGCAAAATCTGTGGGGAAGGAAGAGCAGGTTGTGAGTGGGTTGAACACAGAACAGATTCATGTAGGACAGGGCAGGGCAGGGCAGAGCAGAGCGACCCCCCCCCCCCCCAAAAAAAAAAAAAATAATAAAAAAAACATGAAAGAGGAAGAGCTGTCAACATCAGAATTCAGATGCTACAAAAGCCCACGTGAGCCAGCAAGTCCTGTTCATGTGGCATACGTACGCACGCACACACACACACACACACCTCTTGCACAGTCTCCATGGGCGGTGGTGGATCCTTGTTGCGGCAGAGGTTAACAATGACCCAGGTAACATTGCGGAGGAAGGTGATGGGGATTGATGGGTTGATGAAAGAAAGTAGTGGCTTGACTACACCCAGGGAGATGACATAATCTCTGCACTGCGGACCGTCACCTGGACAGGCCGGGGGGTAGAAGTCAGCACAACTCCGAAGAAGCGCTTCCCACATACATCCACTTCCATTAGAGGACTGCTACTCACCTATAATGTTTCCTAACGCCCATACAGCCTGTTCACATACGTTCTGGTGGGGCGATTGTAGCAGTCGCAAGAACAGGGGCACGGCATCTGGAAACAATTATGTCCAAATATTATAAGCGTGCCCGAGGTGGTAGAAGATGTAACTCCAGTGACGATTTCATCCATTTCATTACTCAACTAATCAGGGATCCAACACTCGATGTGGCTCAAAATAAGAGTGCAAATGCTATCCTCTAAAAACAGCCCGGTAATCCAAATATTTGTGCCTGTGCGCGACCAAATGCCCCACTGCATTAAAAAGCAAATGCGCAAGCTCGGCAGAATGCAGGCAGTACAGGAAGGGGGTAGACAGAATGGGGGGGGGGGGGGGGGCGGGGGGGCAACCTACTTGATTTAACCACAGCCTGAGTCTGTGCTGATGTCCCAGAAGCAATATTGGTCAGAGCCCAAGCTGCCTCAAACTGAAGAGATGGGCTGTTGGGAAAGAATAACACGAGTCAGGAATAAAAAATATAAAAAATAAAAGCGCTCAAGAGAGCAGTCGAGTGAGACAATAGTGATGTGAACACTTTCCGAATCTCCATCAACCTAAGCAGGTTTTGAGACGTCTCTCGGGCACCAGATGCACCCAGCTGCTCCTGGCTCTGGTTTAGTAGACGGAGCCGTCGTCCCTTTAGCCAGAGGTTTGATTATTGACCCCCTGCAAGCTTCATGGAAAAAGATACCGACCTGATACTATTTTACATTAGTGCGAGAGTGATTTTTAGAGTGATTTTTGGAATCTTATCATTCCCGATGAGCCTCTGCCACTGCTGTTTGAATACAGTGTGCGCGAGTGAGCGCACGCCGACTCACGTTGTGGAGTACTTTTGACTGTTAAATCAGATTAGAAAGGTGTTATTACAAGTACAGGCCATCCACCGGCAAAGCTACTTTTCAGCGTAATGTTTCTCAAGCTTATTTTAATCAAAAGCTTGTTCTTCAAGGCAGAATGGGGACTCCCATTATTGGTTCCTAAAAACATAGTAGAACTCAAACAGCTGAAAGTGATCCTCCCACCAGCAAATCATGGCAAAGGGCTGCAAGTCTGGCCGCCCTACACTATATATATATATATATACACATACATATATATACATACACATATATATATACACATACATACATACATATATATATACATACACATATATATACATACATATATATACATACATATATATATACACATATATATATATACACATCACATACACACATATATATATATACACACATATATATATACACATATATATATATATATACACACATACACACATATATATATATACACATATATATATATACACACATACACACATATATATATACACATATATATATATACACACATACACACATATATATATACACATATATATATACACATATATATATACACACATATATATATATATATATATATATATATATATATTCTCAGGCCATGAATGATCATCTCCAATTCATACTGGTTCCTTTAGCTTTGGCTGAAATGTAAAACAGGTCGCAGTGCTCTTTGCAGCTGTATCATGCATCCACATATGCCTTTTGAAGACCTGAAATAATATTTTTATGAAGTACATGGCCTCACCATTAGGTTGAGTCATCTTGGCATAACGACAATATAGAGGAGAATTATTTCCTACTGACCGCGAACAAATGCTCAGCAGAACCCGGGGTCGCGTGTTATCATGTCATACTAGACTTTACTGGTTGCCATGGGACACTCTTTAAAACTTCATCCTCATAAGTTCTTCCACCCCAACTATTCATTCTCCCCCTCAGCGAACACAAGGTCCTGGGAATTGGGGAACTCTGAGGGACAGGAATGCTGTTATATTTGGCATGTCCTGGACTGAGAAGCCCAAGTAACTGGGCCGCATGCCTCCACACTCTCACGTGGAGACATGGAAATGCACCCACTAGCGCGCTCAAAGTCTCTGTTGCTGGAGAGATCTGATGTAGCGGAGTCAGTAATCCATCGCAGGAGTCTGCACTCCTAACAACCAGAACACTCAGTCCATTGTGTCACAGAGAAATAACGCTGGAGGCAAAACACAAATGGATTTTGGAAGCAGACTCACTTGTCGTCTCTCTCCAGGCATTTGACTAAAGTGGGCAGGATCCCGGACTTTATCAAGTCATCGATGGGGGGGTTTCTGTCACTCGACAGCAGTTTCCTGATAACGGGCAGCAAAAAAAGGAAAAGGTACTAAAGAACTGCATGTAGGACAGCAGCTGGCATAGGTGTGCATTCAGTAAGGTCCTCACCTGGCTGCCTGTACAGCACTGAGCTGGACGACTGCGTTATCACTGGTAGCATTCTGCAGTGACAAGGAGGGAAGGCCAGCACGTTAGCGAAGCAGAATCAGCAGCAAAATTCATGATGATGATGAATATATTTATTAGATAGAATGTTAGAGTACAAGTACAGTCACACAGTAGCATGCATTACAGTACAAATAACGTCAAACATCCTGTCTAAGAGGAGCATTTCAAAAAAGCCCTTGCGGGCTTGTTTCCGTTGAAAGTCCTTCGTACATAAATCATCCACAAAAAACAATACAAATAAAAATAAATCCAATATTAAATTACGCAATTGATGCAACGTAACATTAGAAAGACAAAAATAAAATGTTATTACACCGCCAGTGCAAACTAACAATTAATCTAAAATAAATTACACCACTGATGCGAAATGACAATAAATAACTTACATAAATTACAATAAATTACTAAAGCAATTAATACCTGCAACATAGGTGGACAAAAAAAAAGGAGGGGGGGTTTGACCCGGAGAGAGTCGTGATGACTATCTCCGTTTCTGTCCCCCTAAAAGGTGTATTTTTAGGGCCTTTTTGAAGGAGGCCAAAGAGGTGCATGTTTTGAGGGCGGGAGTCAATCCGTTCCACCCTTGGGTGGCCGTATTGTAGAAAGATGATTTACCCATGTTAGTCCTATAGGAGGGGGTAACCAGGTTGTTGTTTGAGCTCCCTCTAGTGTTGTGGCTGTGGGTGTCACTAAATCTGTGGAGGTGTTCCATCAGGTATGCAGGGATTGAGGGGACTGAGGGCAGAGCTGCATTGACTATTTTAAATGCCAATCCCATTTTGAGTTGTTTAACCCTGTCTTCTACCCTGAGCCATTTTAGGCTAGCAAAATGTCCAGGAAGAAGGTGGGTCATGGGCCCCAGATTGAGGAGTAGCCGAATCAGTTTGTTTTGGGAGGTTTGGAGCCTGGTTTTCAGGGACATTTTGATGTTTGAATACCAGGAGGTGCTAGCATAGTCAAAGAGGGGCTGAACGAGGGCTGCAGCAAGCGTCCGGAGAGCACTTTTGTTGACAAAAGCAGACATTCTGCCCAAAAATCTTGTTCTCTGATTGACTTTTTTGATCACCTTAGTTGCCATAGTATCACCAGACAGGTATTTGTCAAGAACACAGCCCAAATAGGTAATCTCTTCTTTGCTGGAGATGACTGTATTATCGACTGTGACCTTGAAATCATTAACATTTATCTCACGCAGAGAGTGTTTAGACCCAAAAAGAATCGATTCGGTTTTACCAAGATGTAGTGACAGTTTGTTATCAGTAAGCCAAGTACGGATTCTGGTGAGCTCAGAGCTGAGAGCCTCCTCAACCTGCACTTTGTCCTCTCCCGAAATCAGGAGTGCTGAGTCATCAGCAAACAGGAACAATTTGCAGTTACAGGCAGCATTCATGTCGTTAATGTATAGGAGGAACAGTAACGGTCCTAGAATGCTGCCTTGAGGAACCCCGCAGCTTACCGGGAGGGACGAGGACAAGGTTCCGTTTATGTCTACCATTTGTTCTCGTCCCTCAAGGTACGATTTCATCCAGTTCGTTGGATGTCAATCAGAGAACAAGATTTTTGGGCAGTTCATGAGCAATGCAATAATTGAAAACATGAACTCGCCTGTAAGATGGCATCAAGTGTGACATTTTGCTGCAAAGACAGAAATGTAGATTAATAAAAGTGGTCATAGTCACAACATTCTAAAAAGCAAATGGCTGAACTTGAATATAAATATTTCATGACCACAGAAAGAACTCCATCCACTGACAAACGAGACTTGTGCTAAGTTTTTGTCTAGCAGTACATTTTCTGGGAAAAGTTTCATTTTATTTTTAATTTTGGCATCATGGTATTTTTGTGTTAATCATTATTAACAGAGAAAAATCATAGCAGAGCAACAAATCATGACATTTTCATTAGCATTCTAAATGTTTTTGTTAAAGCAGAGGGTCCCTAATAAAGTCACGACACCTTCCTCTGCTTGAAGTCGCTGAAATCCTGATTCTAGTGCATGTCACACAGTTCAAAATGATCGAGCCCACGTGACTGGCCCGTTATCCCAGACTCGCCGCCTCTCCCACTCAGGCACACGCCCACACTTACTCCTTTGAAGTCTAAGTCCACGTCAGAATCCTCTAGACTCTCCTCCTGTGGGACGTTTCTCTTCTTCAGTAGATGTTCATCACGTTTGTTCTGAAAACAGGAAAGGAGATGAAAGAGTTCATCGGTGCGTTCATGAAGTCACAGTGATCCAGAGACCACCCTAAAAACGCTCTCTCTACCCCCAGACGTCAGGAGTGCAGCCTCCATTGAGAAGATCTTACTGTATTCAAGGTAAACGAGGTAACGGTACCTGCAAGCTGGCACGCAAAGCAAACATGAATTCGTATTCAAGAAAAATCAACCTTAACCGTAAAATATTTAGTGTACCCCCCCAAATACAAGCATGCATGCATATACTTATGCCGAGGGCAAGCGAGTCAGTGGTAGGAGGAGATTCCCGTGGCCTACATTCCTGCGCGTCACTGATGACTAATCAGCCAGTCTCGTTGCTCTGATCCTGCTAAACAGAATGTGCAAGACCGGAGAGCACGTCAGCCTCATGCTCCATGTTTAAGACCCCCCCCCCTACCCCCGGCTGTCTGCGCTGCTCGACACGCCAGCTTGTGAGCAATATCAGGCTCTCTCTAGAGGCACAATGCACCAAGTATTCCTGCAGTTCCATCTAAAAGGAGAACCACGCCACACACAAAAATCATGCCTTTGAAAGGGAATCCATCAGTTATGCAATTGTTAACTTCCAAGTATATTGATTACACAAATTGGTTTTCAGGACAATGTTTTTCACACAATTCCGGGCTATGCAAAAACAGAAGTGCTTGGTAACGGTTGATTTTATCTCTCAGATTTCTTGTCTGGAATCCTCTTGATCCACTGTCTGCATGAGCTTTTCCTATTCTAAGAGACGAAGAGGAATAACACTGATATCACATGATTCAACAAACACAGATAAGCGTAATGGGGGCGTTTTATCAGCACAAGGGGCATTCCATTCACTCACTCATCAACATGATTGAATTATTTTATTTATTTATTAACTAGGACAATCTTCCCGTCGTCAAACATGCAACAGACATCCTCAGGGATCTCTTGTTTAAATTATTTGAATTGTTGTTATATGGTTATAAGTTTGGCCACTGTCTTTTGGCACCATGCTGGTTTTGATTGTGTCTAAACTCTAAAGGCTAAATCAAGTCATCATCATCTGAAGTACATTTGATTCTGCCGACAAGATTAGGGTTTTTTTTGCGATGCGGCGCATGAAATAAAACACAGAAGAATCGTTCTCATTTACAAACGATTGTATTCACATAAGAATCAAGATGATTTTATAACCCTTAATCATGCATCCCGACTGTAAACTGAAAAATAAATGGAGAACTAAAACCGAAACTGCAGATTAACCACAGACTAAAGTCAGTCCTCAACCATGACAATGCAAACGAACGAAACATCAACATTAGCGAATGAAGAAAGTGTCGAACAGAACTATCAATAGAAGAAGAGTACAGGAAGAGTCAAAGTTCTTGAAACTCAACTGCTATTAAAATGTATTACAACCTTAAAAACATCATTTATTTTTTAAACTAGAAAAGCAGTCAGATCACAGAGCTCCACCAAGCAGCTCTTGCCCCTCATAATTGGATTTACAAAATCCACATGGTGATCTGGATCATCATCAAAAGGTTCCACTTGTTCTTGGTATCTTGATGCACCAACCATCAAAAATAAAAGTGAATCAGAGTTGATGTGTATTTCTAACTGATTTTTCAATTCAAATAACGCTGATGTGATCATAGTTGTGTCAGAATGAAAAAGAAAACACCAGAACTATTCCTTACAAGATGCACAACACCTCGCAGGCTTCAAGTATTTGTTGGAATTCAAGACAAATAATTGCTGTATGAGAATAATTTCTGAAGTGTACAAAATGGTATTAAAAAGTGCAACAAAGTCCGCCATTCAAGTATGATGGAAGGAATTATAATCCGAGGTTCACAGAGTACCACATCAGCTGTGAAACATGGTGCTGGTGTTAATGTATGGGCATGCATTGCAGTCAGTGGCTTTCAGGTTCGCTGATCAGGCTGCTGATGCTGGGAGGAGCAGGAGGACTGGATAGGCTGAAGGTTAATCTCAAAAGGAATGCATCAAATGTCATCACAAGCAGCAGCAGCACAAAATGTGTGTTAAGGCTACCCCGGAAATAACAGCAACTCAACACACTGGTTTATCTGTAGATCAGTATGAATCAGCAATTTATCCTGCAGATGAAATGAATTTAGCATTTTAATGCAGTTATAGATCTGATCTCAGGTCTGTGTTTTGGTGCAAAATGGTCCAAAACATCAACAACAAAATATTTAGACCAAGTAATCCAGACAGACAACAGCAGCAGCACACAAAAATACTGTTAGCTCTTCTTTCTTGTGACAAGCAATTCCATAAATGTATAGTATTGTTTAATAAACATTTTATTTAAGATGGTGTTACAACATCTAAGAAAATATTTTTTTGATTATTATTTTTTATGAAATGCCTGGAGAACTGCCTACAGTACACAAACTATTACACCGTAACACTGTTTTATTTGCTTGTTCTCTGTAAACAGACATCTTAAAGATGCAATGCAATTCAAATATAAAAACTTATCTTCACAAAATTAAACTTGAGCAGTATCTTATAATCCATCATTGGTGATTAGGTGTTGCACAGCACAACAAATTAAAATGTGTTAATTGTTTTCTCACTTGCTACTTCCTGGCCCAAATCATAGAATGATTGTCTAAAACCCAATGCATCTATATCCACCGGCTTTGAAGGTGAGACAGATTAATACTACCGTTACTAAAGTTTTGGGTACACGAGTGTGTGCATAGATAGATGGTGCAACTTTCTCACCTTTCTCAATTCAACCGTAACCTCATTTCGGTGCCTTCTCATAGTCTGCAACAAAGAAAGAAAGACAGGTAACGATGAATGACAATTTCTTTTTAGTGCTTTGTAGAAAATAAAACAATGTGGCAGAAAATATTCACATACTCTCGTACAAATCTCTTGCATGGATCACAAAGCAGTACATTCACAAAATACCATGAATAAAGGATATGTGTTTTTCATTTGATTATATTACTTATTCACCAGCTATAATTATCGGCAAAGTTTGTATATCTCAGTAAAGTACATTTTGCCAACTCAGTGACAAATCTGTGCGTGAATCTAAAAAAGAAAAACCACCATTGACAAACTGATGGCTATCTGTGCGTCTGAACAGTTTGCGATGGACTAACATCTTGTGACTGTTTGAAGAGGTTCATATTGCCTTCCTAAATAGCCTCTTGCGTAATCTGTGACAGTCATAACTCGGTAGACTGCAGAGCAGAGAGGCGTCCCCAAACGACAGAAAAACAACAATAATGTCAACACATCAGCTAAAAGAGAAAGGCCTCTTCAGAGACTGACAAACACCCAATTACCATTATCAAGCTCATCTGTCCAGAACAATGAACCCAGTACATTATTTTTTGCCTTATTCTGTTAGTTAATGACACCCAAAATAATAACTGTTAAAAAGAACACAAACCTACAGAAGATTAGTAAAGAATAAATAATTACAGTTCAAGGAAAGATGTATTTCAGGATAAAAATGCTGCATTAGTTTAAACCACCAACACATTCCATAACAACAAAATTAGGGACTAGGATTAACTTTGCTTTGCAATTAACAAGCCATTTTGAATTATGTCAAACATGATGCACAATGTGTTATAATTGATTACAGTCAAGACACAGACTGGAATTTTTCTCCTGCTGCAGTCTGAGTCATCCATTTTTGGAGAAACTAGCATTCAAAGGGAGCTTTTGAAGAGGACCCAGAAGCCCAAAATAGCATAAGGAATTCACTCGGTAAAGTCTCTCCGTCATAGTAACCACGTGCTCGTCAGACACGGCAAGCTTCAAAACAATCACCTACGGGGCATCAATCACGGCTTTACGACAGGAAAAAAGGTGCAAAAATGAATTTTTAGAAATACTTGTATCTTTATGGTTACATTGTTAAAACTCTTCAACATTTTGATCATCCTAATGGATCATCATATAATCTAACCAAGACTATACATCAGGCGAGATTATTCTGACATCTTCCTCTCGCCCAGCACTGCCGGCTTTCTCCCACCTTGGCGTTTGACACCAGCTTTTCCAAATGATCTGCTCATCATGTCATTGAGCTTTGCAGGCAAATGCTGTCATAGATATTTTAAAATTAGACTTGTTAGTTGAATGATGCTGCAATATCAATGGTTCAAGACCTGCCAGTCAAGTACACAGTAAACTGTGGGATGATTAATATCAAACCCACCACAAAAGATCCTTCACATTTACGTTAATAGAACATCTATTAGACCTGAGATGAGAAAGAAATAGAAGGAATTTGAGAGATAACATTACAGCGTTAGTTATAAATAGTAATGCTACTAGCTCGACGTTACCCAAGCCTGACACGCGGATGAACCACAACCAAACAGTCAATTCACAACTTAACATTTTGTTTCCTACGTTGAATACATTTGCCGTTTCTCCCGTCGTAAGTAAGTCGTAAAAATAAAATAATCGTATCATTACCATTCCGCGAGGCGGCTTAGCTAGCAGCGTTAATCTGGAATCGCATGCTAGCTACTGGCTTGACAGCCTTGGCTAGCTATCAAGGAGGGGCAGTGTTTGGTTAGGGTGGATTCTAGAGCAACTAACTGGGACGACACGTTTAGCGTTAATGATAATTTTACGTGACATTCACAACCTGCCATTGTTATTACTAAATGTCAGTTGGCCGTAGAGCGTAAGAAACATGAAGCTCATGATACCGGCCAGGCCGAGCCTCGCTCACCACCGGTGTCTCCAGCGAGTTACCGTTAGCTAGCAGCTGACAGCTCCACCGCCTGCTTACACGTCCCCTCATTACCATGCTCCAGCTGCGATGCTACCTACTCCTTTCATATATTACGAACTGAATATAGGTAGGACTCCTGCGTCAACTTGATATCGATCACCAAAATCGTCTAATTACAGGGATATATCCCCATTATCAATACAGGCCAAAAAGCACTTGAGATAGCGAGCTATCCAGGATAGCTGACACTCACGAGCTAGCTGGTACGCTACCCCGCAGCCGGGACCAGGCTCCCGAATGAGGCCCAGAAACTAGACATTTTCTACGTTACGTTAAATCCAATACGTGTAGTTTACACTTTTAATAGTTGTGTATCAGCTCACCTCGACATCACGTCCTTTATTTTTAAAGCTCTTGATGCGGTGGTTCTCCAAGCCGGCGTTCTCTGCCATGGCTGTGTGAGATTTAGCTTCAACTCCGGCTTAAAGGGGGGGGGGGGGGGGGGTATCCTCCGTGTAAGAGTCGGCTCGGCAGCTCCTGTGCGGCTTGCTTGCTCCGGGGAGGGGGGCGCAATAGAGCACAGAGCGAGGGGAGGGGTCCACGCAAACCTCCGTGGGCTGCCCTGGTTTCACGGCCTCTTCGACGCAGTAATCACCTTCGATTTAAGGGCCACAGCAGGCGAGAGCAGCTGATTCGTGAACAGCCACGAAATAACGAGACAAAGTGCGTCTGCGGACACGAAACTTTAATAGCGAACGAGTAACATCAGTGGAAACGGAGACAAACATTTGTACTTTCGGTCACACGATGCTAATACAACACAACAGACTGAACTCTTTAACCGTATAACCGTACTCAGAGACAACCATCATATTATATTCTGACATTTAGAATAAATTACACAGATTTCAAACAGTCTGGGTAGACTTAAAGACTGTTCAGAAATATATTTTGTAATTATTGAAATGCATATTGGTGTGATATTTCAGAAATGTTATACTTTGCAGAACACTGTGCGGGAGTTGGTGAAACGTTTCTCATCTGGCTGGAGAATGCACTGGAGATAGTGCTTAAAGCTCTGTGACAACCAAATTAGAGACATGAATTCTAATGTTTGAGTGCATTTTCAATTTGAGAAGGCAACCTTAAAACACATTGGATATTGTTGGCTGATGTGCGACTATTGACAGGTGATCCTTTATTAAGACTCAGACTCTTCCTTGTCCCACGAGCGTTGACAAAACAAAGGGACATGTCACTTTGAACAGTGATTCAAATAAATACAAATTATGGGTATATAATTGGGATGTAAGTATCATTAAGGAAGTATACTTAACATATTAAAAAAAGCTATAAAGCAATGTCAACAAACATGGCTTCTGATCCTTAACAATGGAGACAAACCCACTTCTGGCATTTACACACAACTGACTGACAAGTGATTGATAATGTTTCAGTTAATTCGAGGTGATTACCAATGACACAAGGTTCATCAGCACAAACCGACAGCCGATCATTGCTGGCCACTGATCAGAAAAACCCAGTTTCTTCAAGTATACGCTGCAGTCAATCCAGAGCAGTAGCAACAAGACAGAGCAGCCACAAGGAGGGAAGAGCAGCAGTAAAGCCACAGACTGTATTATGCAATCAAGGTCACACTGTGGTGTCACAGAGATTACTACGAGACCTAAGAGGATGACGACAAAAAGAGGTACTGAGGATGAAGAGCTCCTTCAGAATATCTGTTGTTCAAACAGGATCTTCTCATATCCTTGTGGAGGCGTGTGATAGAAGTCGCTGAACTGGCAGTCTAAGATGGCGCTGTCATCCACTGGAACGAAAGACGGAAAACTCACTGAATACACGGTTACGTTTTTAAACTCATCTTCCAATTAGCAGAATTTAAAATATATAGACGCACAAAGTCAAACACCAAAAGCCAAAATGGATGTTATTTTGATTTCACCAATAAATCATATGTATTGGTGAGAAAGGGCACGACTGACAGGCCACATGCAAATGGTTTAAATGGGTTGGAAAAAAAAGTGGATATATTATTCTGTTTTAGGAGTAATAATATTCTCCTTTATTGTGCAGAGTTATTTCTTCCGTAGAATATAGGTAAGATTTTCAATTTTGCAATTATAAAAAAATATTGTTTTAATAATAACACAATAAAAAAAATGGCCAAAGATAAACCATTCAGTGAAATAATGTGTTGCAGCCCTTAAGAAACCCCCCGTTTATCTTGATCTATGGAAAGTTCAGCCCCTTTAGGCTACAGGGTCTGCTTTGACAAGTCCACGTCATTCGCTATTGGACCTGCGGGATTTATTTCCAGTCTAATATGTACCGGTACTGAAAACACATAAGAGCCCAAAATGAGCAACGGGGGGGAAATATGTACTAACACAGCCCTCTAGTGGCATAAAATAGTAAGCTACTCGGCAGCACTTATTCTAACAGGAACAAACTCTTGGTAAACTAGTAGGAATGTCAAGGCCCACAAATAAGCGTACCATAAACGACGGGGTATACGGTTCCTCTGATGCCTGAGGCAGGACAATGCATGTTTTTTCCATTCAGATATAGATTCAGCTCCACGTGGTCGTACGTTATACCCTGAGGAACAAAGAAAATGGAATTAATCTTGGGCATTTTGGATGCAGATATGATCACACATTTGGACTGATTTTATGTCAAACGTTCAGATGCACGTTCCTACAATACAGTTATTCCAAAATTTCAGTTTGTAGCCCATTTAAGATAAACATTGTTGCCCCTTTTCTATTTATAGGAGGAACGGGAAAAGCTTGGACAAGCCACACAGTTTAGAAACAGAACAAGGTATAGGCAGGCTTTTCTCCCACAGCTTTCTCTGCTTTCCTTTAATCCTGCTGGAGCAGGTTCTCCTACTGGATCGAGATGGATATTATGTCTAAGTTTATGTCTAACTATTATGCCCAAGTTTATGTAAGTGTACATGTAAGGTACAGTTACAGAATAAACTGTCTACATACCATCCAAGCCCCCCAGCTCCTCCCCCTCCCTCCCTCCATCCCTCCCTCCTCACTTCTGTCAGCGCCATCGTCTGTCGCGAAGTTAATCTCAGAATAAAACCACATTTTATATTACAATAATTCTGTATATCATTTATTATATCATTGTGTGTATCTTTAAAGCAATTTATTCTATTAGCGTTGATTTGGTTGTTTTTAGACGGCTGGAAGGGATAAATGTTTTTTTTCAGTTATTTTATATGGGAAAAAATGTATTTGAGTTACGAGCTCAGTCCATGAACAAATTATACTCGTATGTCAAGGTATTACTGTATATGCATGTGTGTTTGTGGACTGTTTACAGGGGCCCACAACTAAATATCGTTTTGTTGCTTGTGTGTGTTTGTACTGAGTGTATATGCATGCATAATGACAAGAATAAAGATTTAAGTTTAGATATCCAAAGATGAATTAAGAGTCTAGTGAAATACAATCTGTTCTCACCACAATGTCACCCTCCTGTGGGAGGCTGTTTGCAGGTAGACGGTTCTTCTCTTCGTCATTGTGATAAACTGACCCATCATGCCTCAAGACGAGGCTGTTTATGTCTCTGCCCAAAGGCACTTGGTTAAGATTGACTTTCTGCGTTGCCACACCTATTCCCCACACGCCTAAACACAAAGCACAGCACTGAGTGTCTGCGAGAGATTACCAAAATGCATGAGTGCAACTGAAACAGCTATAACAAAATTGCTTTGCAGAAAGTAAAAGAAAAAAAAACTAATTTCTTGTGCACAGTGCAGCCAGTGAACAGGATTCCATCAGTAACCATGATGCACCGAGATGGCGTAGCTTCCAAAACAGCAATGTGCTACATCAATAGCGCCCACTAGGAATGTACCACAATACACCAGCCTAGTGGGAACAGAAGACAGGAGCGACACACCAAGTGCTTACCAGTGGACTGGATCTTAAACTCAAAGTAACTTTTGTTCTGGTGCAGAGGAGCGTTGGCCAGACAGCCTCCGGTGCCACATATCCTCCGGCCACTCTTTACAATGACAACATCTGTGCCTGCAAAACAAAGGCAAGAAAAAATGTACTTAAACATGTATTTAGTTTGCCTTGTTGATTACATATTTGTTCTTGTATGACAAATGTATTTTATACAATGTCAGTAAATGGTGACAAATGTCCTTTACTATTACCTAGTAGACGGATCTTTAACGTTAAATACTGTAAGTGGGAGAATTTTGAAATTATATCATGCTAAAACATAAGCAGTGTTTTAAAATCCTGAAGTGTTATAATTTCCACATAATTGTCTCATAAAAACATTATATTCACAGTGTGATCATCCATAACAATGAATTACAAACCAGTAACGCGTAGTAAATATTCAAAATAATAAATTACAACTACAAAATTAAAACAATCAGCATCATAATTAAAATTGAGATATAAAGACATCAAGTAATGTAATGCTGATTCTGACTACAAGCAGCCATCATTTAAAGTTCGATAACTGTGAGTCATCGAGTGACGAAGGTGGGTCAGCTAATGCTAGCAGCGGAAGTAGCCAGTGGCTACTAGCCACACACAAAACCAACGCACTTCAGATGAGAACTCCAAAGCCGAACGTAGTTACCCATGTGGTGAGTATCGAGCTGAACGGTGGGCATCTCTTTAAGGGCGATATGGCCCGATCCGCCATCCCCGCAGCAGCCTAGGCAACACGTAAACATCGCTGCCATTCTTTCCCTGATTGCAGCTAAACATCCGGAAACAAGCTCTTGCCACCAAAACCAAGGAGTTGCTTCTTGATAAAACGTCACCAGACGCTACAGCGACACCCCGCGACAGAGCGCGGAACTACACAAGTCCGCGCGACCCAAATGTATCCAATCACAGTGGCTAAAATAGGCAGCTGCGCCTGATGGCATGGAAACAAGGGAAGAAAAATCAAGGTCAACATTTATACACGTGACTAAATAACTATTGGATAAAGATGTTACATAACAAAAAAAAAAAGGAAAAGAGTTTCAGAAATTCTAGAAATGTTTAAGGAACAAATGCTGAATTGGCATCGAGGTGATTCAGCATCCCCTGAGATTAATTTCAGAAGGGTGAAACGTAAAATCAATATAACGTTGCTGATCCAGGATGTTTTTTTTAATATTATTATTCAAGTAGACGTAGCAGCTTTAACATATGCAAATAATGACCAATGCGCAAATACGCGGCTGAATAGGGGCAGTATACAATTATGTGATGTAAACCAAGGATTAAAAACTAGATGACAGTTTTTCACGCTTGTAATGTTTTGCGTAGCAACAGCCCCTCCCCCGTCCGGCAGTAAGGGATGATCTGCATGTTACCCGACTGGGGGGGGGGGTAAAAAAAAAAAAAAAAAAAAAACGTCCAAAAATGTCCAAATTCCTCAAGCCACAAAAATATAAAGATACCGTTATAATTCATCTTTGTAACGTCCTGGTACAAGAATAAATAGATTGGTTCGCTAATACAGGAAAAATGTCCGTGCGTATTTTTTTATTTTTTTTGGGCGGCTCGTAAACGGTTAACTCTTTACCCGGAAAAGGGCGAAGTCTGCGCAGCAACAAGCGCCATGATTGCGTTGCAGTTGTGGCTCCCAGCAGCTGGTGAGTGATTCCTTTTGCTCCAGTTGTTGCGTGTTACTATGCCACCCCCCCCCCCCCCCGCCACCCCCCTGCGAAATCTGGCACAGTCCGAGCGCGCAGCGCCAAGAGGCGCGACGCCGACGCAAACCAGTTTGCCGATCATTTGGATCGTTTTGAGCTCGGCTCAGCTAACCCCCGGGTCCATTCGCGGATCTGGTACAAATCTATTTTGATCACATAGTTAAGCAATTAACGATTCTGACCACTATGCAGCCTGGTTTTGCCCACGGCTTTAATTTTGCGACAGTTCCGACGTTAGATGGACAAACCCAGCTCCTGCCGACCTTTTACGCAGTTAATCCGATACATATTCGATTTCAGGATGGGAATACTCGGGACACAGTTGGAACATGACTCTGATCTGTATCCTTTGCGATCCTGCGCGTCATTTTAGCGTCTGCAGCATCCTTCCCGAGTGTCGGTGCGTAAAGTTGAGATGTCTACTGCTGATTTCTGTCTGTTTCCTAACCGATAACGGATCGATGTGTGTGTTGATGTGTTTTACGCAGGACGCCATGGAGCAGCTGGAAGAAGAACTCACGTGCCCGATCTGCTGCGGTCTCTTCGAGGACCCGCGCGTTTTGCTGTGCTCGCACAGCTTTTGCAGGAAGTGTTTGGAGCGACTCCTGGAGGGAAGCCGCGGTCCCGCTTTCAGGGCGCCTTTCAAATGCCCGACGTGCCGCAAAGAGACGCCTCACAACGGCGCCGGCAGCCTGCAGAGCAACTACTCCCTGCGTGGAATAGTGGAGAAGTACAGCAGACTAAAGGTCACGCCGCCGCAGACCTCTGCGTGCGCGCGTCACCGCGGCCAGCCTCTCAATATATTCTGCTCCACGGACTTAAAGCTCATCTGCGGGTTCTGCGCAACAACCGAGGCGCACAAAGGGCATCGGTTCAGCTCCCTGGAGGAGGCGTACGCGCAGGAGAAGGCGGCGTTCGAGGAGCTGTTTGACAGAGTGGCGCGCTGGCAGAGCGCGGGGACGGCGTCCCGCCTGGAGACGCTGCGCTCCAGCAAGAAGCGCGCGCTCCAGGCGGTGACGGAGGACGCGTCGACGGTGGCGGAATACTTCGAGCAGCTCATCGGTTCCCTTGAATGCAAAAAGAGCGAGATCCTCTCCGATTTCGAGACGCTGAAGCTGGCGGCGCTGCAGTCGTACGACCCGGAGATCGCGCGGCTCAGCGCGGTGATGGAGGCGCACGCACGGGCGCGCGAACTCGCCGAGTCCTTCAGGAGCGTCACCGAGCCCCTGAGCTTTCTGCAGCACATGCAGGAGTTCCGGGAGACGCAGGGACTCTTCGGGGAGACGCTGCCACCCTGTCCGAGACACGTGGACGCCGCGAGATTCGCGCGCAATTTCGATGTGAAAAAGTGGGACTCGCTGAGGCTCTGCGAAGTGGACAAGATCTGTGTCCCCCACGGGAGCGGCTCCTGTCGCGCGTGGGTGGATCACCTGTGGATCATTGTGTTTTTCAGTCTGCTGTTCACGTCTCTTTTGCTGTTGCAGCCGCCGCGCACACTCGCCGCCAGCGCGCATTCTCAGGTGGAGCAGTCTGTGGCTGCAGTTTCCTCGCTCCTTGCCCACGCTCCCGCGTACCTGCAGGACGCGACAGACACGTGGAGCCTTCTCACGTGTGCAGCTCGGAAATACATCGTTCTGTTTATTGAGTCTGTGATCGATTCTATCGACATTTTATTTAATGGTTAGAGCCCGGCGCGCACGCTGTGAGATAAAGCATCATTATACTCCGGTTTAGTTTATATGGTACAAACAGCAAGTCCGTCGTGTCCGTTTTAATCGGACATGACCCTTTTGTTTTACGTTTTCAGATTTGTCCAAGATTATCTTTGGTAAATAAAACTATAAGAGCGCTTTGAGTCACTCTCGTGTTTGTTTTTATGCAAATCAGAATATTTAGAGACACACACACACTGGCGCGTAAACGAATGACCCAGAGTGACTCAGATCATTGGCTCCTCGCCAGATATTGTCTTTATTTAAATGAGTCAGAGCGACAACAAAAACATAAATGAGATGTAACTCCAAAAGAGCGTCCCAGTGTTTATGTATTTATTGTTTTTGTAGCGGCGACGCACTTGGAATGAAATATTCCAGAATCACACCACAGAGTGAATCCGTGATGTCAGCAGAGACCTTAAATCAGACCCACGTCACGTCACGCACCAACGTATATATAGATTTCTGTTGCCAGGCAAAGATAGAATATAAAATAAAATAACTCGGGCATTAATATTTTAATTGTCACATCACGCAACTTCAGATATATTCTATAAATAAGATTTGAATCTTCCGACTGCAGGGATGATGGTAAAACGCTTTATGTCGGCAAACGGTGCGGATGATTTAATAGTCATCAATGATGAACAAATATCTAAATGGAGTCAGCTTCCATGCCTGATTACTTAGTCTGCGTCACATTCTCTATGAGAAACTCCTTTATTCTGGATTGTAATCATTTTAATGTCACACACACAGTCCGTTTTCACGCTTTTGGGGAAAATGAGCCTGCGGGTGAACGATGCGGCTCCTCTTCAGATATACGGGTAATTAAATCAGTGCCACCGATAGCAGGAGGAATCATGGATAAGGCCTTTTTTCCTGGCTTTCTATCTTAATAAAATAAAATAAAAATCTGAACTCAGTTGAGTGCATTTATGGTGTGATGAATAAATGACTTCTTGCTGCCTTGGTTTAATATTTCCTCACATCTGTCCGTCATGCAGCCATGTCATTAAAAATAATCACATTTTACATACAAAAAATATATAAATAAAAATAAAGCATAAAGGCCCGATCGTTCCTAAATACAGGCCCTATGTAAATATTTCCTAATGTGGCTATGATTAGAAATCGATTTTAAAAAGCTACCCAAATATTCTAATCATGTTTATTGAAATGTCTGTTAAATATGTCAGTTTATAATTCTCATTGCGAAAATTATTAATTTTAAATGGATTAGAGGCCGAGGCCAGACGGGACTGCAGCCGGCCGGTTATTCACTGGGTCGGCGTCGATGCGATCAGAAACGGTCCTCGTCACCAGCATGTTTCCAGCGGATTAAATAAAAGAGCAATAATAATCCTATCTTTGCATCAAAGCAAATTCTGATCCAGACGAACCCGTTTTGTGAACAAACTAAGATGTCCGTTTTTAATTTTCAGATATCCAATATCGATATCTCAACTTTGTAATTTAGAGTGTAGTACTTGTTTTATTTTTTTGTGTGAAAACCATTTATTTAGTAAGAGCTGCTGCATCATCCTGGTAGCTTATTTTGCATGAATAATATGAAACTGCAGTATCACGTCGTCCTGGCATTATAGTCGCACCCGATACCATCCAAAGTTTAAATCCATGTTAACGTTACATATCATTAGTTACAACTCTAAAGGATTACATGAACGTTACAAAGATACCGGTTTGTAGACAGAAAACGGTTTTATCACGCAACAAGACAAATTAAATAATTTAGAGATCGTGAGGAGTCAGGCGGAGCACAAATAAATAAAAAAGTGTGAAAATATATATTTATGTATACGTTAAACCAACTCACATCTAACAAGTATAAGACACGTGTATTCCTCGTGCTCTCGGTAGATGGTTGACCCGCGGCTCCGACAGGACGCGCCGGTAATCCCGCAGCGCTGCAGGGAGGCGGCCGAGGCCCGTTCCTGCAGCCCGCGATAAGGCGGGGGAACAAATACTGATGGAGATCATGGATGATAAACTCAAACACAAAACACGCCGTGTTAAAAACAGATTGACGACAAAAGTTTCTTTATTTTATTTTATTTCTCCACACGTGCAGACATAACAGTGACAAGTAAAAAGACTTCAAACACATTAAGCAGTTAGAACAGAAACATAACTGTTCGGTTGGGAGTGGTCAGCTTTGCTTCAGCAGCACGATCAATACTGGAGGCTTCAGCTAAAGTCTTAACTCCAATATTTACGTGCTGCTACAGCAAGGCCACCAGGAAGTGACAGCAGCGTTGTGAACTCGGGCTTTACCGCAGCAGCACGGTACGGCCTGCATCTCATTGTATCCCACAAACCATTCCGTGCTGCTACAGCATCGTCAGAAACTTCAGTCACGGTGCCTCATCGGGCAGACTTATTACCATCCCTTATCCATACGTTCAGGCGATCAGCATCCTCAGCAGAGGCCTCCTGTCTGCAGCTCAAACAGGTTCACCACCTGAAAGACCCACACAAAAACACAATGTTACTTTGAGTCATTCATGCTGCAGGATTTGGTTCAGGCCACGCCTCCTGCCAGGCTAGTAAAATTCTTCCACAAACTTCAAATATATATATATTTTTAAATGGTTATAACATTGATACCAGAAATGATCTTTCCTAAACTGTTGCCACACACTTTGTTAACATCAATATTTTCTGAAAACAGGGCCGTACTGGTGTATTTGTGCGCTTCAGTAAATTTCTATTTCTGGAGGTCGAATATATATCCTGCACAATATTTGCTCCAAAAAGGCAGCAACTGAAACATCGCAATAGAAACAGAACAGCGGTCACATGCTTAAAATATGTTCTCCGGTCATTAGGCCTGTGAGGATAATCACGTGATAGCAATACTACGATCATGTGTTTAGTTCACAAGATCAAAACTTACAGGAGTGAGTATCATGTGAAAAATGGCAGAAAGCACACATTTGTGTTTTCAGTCATCATTGGTTGTGTTCTGTTCCATGTTAGAGATCTGGTTCATGTCTAATGATCATTTCTAGGAACACAATCCTGTGAAAGACACAATTTTCAAACTAACATAAAATACAGGTTTAGAAAATAATACAGTAGCCACACAATTTTGTGTTTAATTCAAATTTTGCCTTTCAAACATTATGAATGAGGGGGAAAAAAAAGAAAGGTTGACTCAATCACGTTGCGTTGATCTTTGTTGTCATGTCATGTGTGATATGCCATACATAAACGACACACAACTTTACAGAGGGACAGTCTGAACTTCTGTGGGAGGGTTGCATCGCTCCAGCCCCGAAACCTAGTAAAACTTCATACAAATGAAGTACGACATTTACACAGCCAATAATCAAGTTAAATTATCACTTCGATTCTGACCTAAATATTTGTGCATAGGATTTTAGGCATGACCAAATGGCCTGACTATCTGCAACATCATTCACCGGTCGAGCACTCTTCACTTTAAAAGTAATTACTTCTCCATTATAAGAGTGCAGTCAACCGAAACCACCGTGAAAACCTCAACATTTTCAAAAATGAAGAAGAAAGGCTGAGCCGTGAAAATAATGGAGCGAGTGTCGAGCTGCAAACAATGTGGGTTTCTTAAAAACAAATGAAAAGAAATATTTAGCAAATCACTAACACACCACTCACCTCAGAACCTGCTGACTGTTGGATTTCTCATGTATTCAAAAACAGAATTAATGCTATGGGAGTCCTAAAAAAAAACGTAGCTCTTCCTTTCTCAGCTTTTCTAGAGATGCTCCAAGCCTCGGTATGAATTAACACCATTTGTGAAATGCAAGATAAAATTGAATCCAACACAATTTAGTCTGTAAGCGAAGGTGCTCCAGTCTGAACAGGCCGAGTCCAGCCGATATGTTGCCACTAGAGGTCTCAATGGACCTACAATCGTGACCTTGGTCAGATATGGACCCGGCTGAACACATCCAACGAGCAGTGCAGTCCTCCTCTCCAACTCACACACGGCTCAGATAAGATGTCTGAAAACTATTTGTGAGTTTCATACTTCTGGCGAAGTTACATTTGAACGATAATGAAAGAAGGTGCAACCTAGCGTAACAAGAACTACAAAATAGATTTAGAATTGAGGATCTCAAAAGATAACATTTCTTACAAAATACTCTACTCGACTACACTTGGCTGTTTCCTGCATCGATAAAGTTGCATTTTGGACACAAACACCAGCAGGCAGTTTTCAGAAGGGTCCCTGTTCTGAATTGTATTACCATAAAACAAGAGCCACAAAGGTTTCCACTGTAATGCGTCTTTAACAACAGCTGATTGAGAGATCAGAAGTCCGGCAAAACCCTATTTATGCTTTAGGTGGAAAAAAAAGGTGATGTGAAATGTGCTTTAACAATTTATTCATTAGCATCCAGTGTAATCCCTACCTCTATGTATCAGTGCACAATTTTCTCCTCGACTAAAAGCCCCTGCTTGTACTTTCCTTTTCAGCTCTTGTTCATATCAGTTATTCTAACCTCTCCCATTTTCTCCCTTTCTCTTAAGGAAGCATGCCCAGACATGTCACATTCACTGTTCAGCCTTTTTAACCCATTTCCACGTCATTTGCTCCCCATACAATGATCTCAAAGTGTCACCTGACCCCGAGGTTAAAGGTCAAGTAACCTCCTACACCCCCTTGGATACGGAGCCGTTGACATGACAACTCATCACCTTTCTCAAAGTGTCCCGGGCTGGCCTCCTCTGGTCGGTGTTACACCGTCGTCTGTCTGCATAAAGCACAAACTAATGGGAGGTTCATAAATCAAACTGTCGGAGAAAAAGAACTGTAAATGTTATCATTGCGTTCTTAAATCTGGCAATCTCTAGCCAATAGGACAGGGAATAAAATGTAAAAAATAATTATCTGTAAATGACGCAGCCTCGTTTTGAAAGCACCAATTACTTCTAATTATTTCTGCCGAGTACTACTGCAGTTTCACAACATGCCTTACCAACCACCCAAACTAGTCAATGCAGGAAGAGGCACATCAGGTTTTTAAATCCCTAGACAATTAATTGGATAAAAAATGCATGCTGGATTAATAATACAATCTATCCTAGTACACCATGTTCAGTCTGCCACAACTTGTTCATATTTCTCACCAGCAAGGAGCAGCACACAACAGCAAGATCACGGCATTAACAAAAAGTGAAAAAAATAAAATATTAGCCATAAAAATCAAAGAAAGTGTGGCTATAAATAAATACATAAATAATACTACCACAACTAATTAGCTTTTTTCTTCTTTTTCTGAAATACATAAGAATGTATGCAAGTCAAAAAGTGTGGTAAATTTATCTATTTCTCACTGGAGCTGCTCTGTGCCATAAAAAACACAAAATACAGTACGTGTTTATCCTTAGAAAAATAAAAAAAAATTGTGGCACTTCTCACACAGAAAGCCTTTTCAGAATATCAAGGTCTGTGGGGCTAGAACTGTGGAAGTTGCAAATGAATGACAGGAAACCTACCAAGATGAGACTAAACCTATTTCACAGGACGAAACCAGCCGATGTACAAGAGCGACTTCTGGGTCATTCTTACACTCCACAGGTAAAAACATCCTTTCCATCCACCCTGGGACTGTACCAGATACTCACACTTCAGGTGCACAATACTGATAGGAAATTCTGTGAAACATTAAATTGAAAATTATATATTAAATATAAGACGAGCACCATGCAACTATCTCCAGTTTATGAAAGCCCAAAAATCATTTGACATGCAAGTTTAGAGGATTCTCTGTTTGCAAGATTGAATCTAACAAGGTTAATATTCACGTATTTTAAACTAAACCAAAAGCAGAGTGTCAGCCGTGTCTCCTGAAATGTTTAATCTGAATGCATAATGCATTTCAACTGAGCATTACAAATTCAACAAACTTATTTACTGCTTCATCTCAACTCCGACGCTTCCTCTTACTGTCATGAAAACCAGAGCAGCAATAAACAGGATGTAGACGAAGCTGGACCTTATGATGCAATTTCAAAAGTACAACCTGACTTGGCCAGCAGCAGGAAGCCCATCTGAACTGGTACGGACAGATGCCCAAACAAGAGAATGTCAAATAAAACTTTTCAAAAACACAATGACTTAGAGAATTGCGAGCAAGGCTCAAATATAAGGGCGGCATTAAGTTTGTTTGCTGCACGTACGCCAGAGGGGCAAAGGAGGAAGCAAAGCTAAGCTCAAGTGTGAGAGTTGAATGGCACACCCATACACTCATGCACCAATTACACAAACAGACTCTATTTGGTTTTTCTGTACAGATCTCAGATTCCTAAGTTGATTTTAGATACACAGTCTAAAGAGGTTAAACACACGGGTTAGGCTGATTAATAATAGTTAATGCAATAAGTATAATCCATGAATGTGCATCATTTTCTGATTGTAATTAGAGTTATTTGTGCAAAGTAACACACCAGCGGTCACATATGTTCAAATATCAGACCCCCCCCCTCCTCCAACAAATACACTTCCTCCACCCAATATATCAGGCTCACATAAATCTCTCCAATACAGCTTCTTACAAGTTAACACTAATCTAGGCCCCCCCCCCCAGAAGAATAAAATACTGATGTGTGGAGTGAGGGGAGGCAAGCTCCAGCTATGTCAGATCTCACTGCCACCGCAGGTTATCGTGTTACTGCCTAAAATGTAATTACCACGGAACTCACCAGAGCTGTAATTGCTGACGTAATTTTTCCAAACATTCAATCAAGTGCACAAACTTGCTTCTGTCACTACGCAAAACGAAAATAAAAGGGAGGCTACAACTTTTTGAATACAGCTGCAGAAAATGAAAAGATGAGAAGTTTAGACGGGAGCAACCAAAGTTGATGAACATTTTTACAGCTGCTAATCGTTTGTCTAAATACTGAGATTATTTTAAGTCAGCAGGCAACACAATTCCACTAGCTCAATAAACCTATCAGGTTTACTCAAAAGGTCATGCAATAGAAAATATATTTTTTTTAATAACCCCACCTCAGTAGACACACACACTTTCCACAATTTAGTTGGACAGGTGCAAAGTCTTGTGCATTACAGCGATGCAGCGCACACACTGTATGCAAAAACCAAAGCAAATGCAAAACACATGCTTGTTAGAAGAATGCAAAGGCCTGGCGCCCTCATCATCTTCACCCTTATGGATAAATATCACACAAAACAGATGAGCACTAATTTGGAAAGAGATCACATCCACATGTAAGGTTTCAATATATTGACCACAAGGAATATGATCCCAATGCTCATCTTGTGTGTGTGATATAAGTGACTGATGCATAGAACATATGTAAAAGCTTCTATTTAATGCTAGTTAGGCATGGAAGTGAAACCAAGGCCAGCTTCGAGAAAATAACCATCAAGACCTGTGAAAACCTGTTCCCCTCGCAGCAAATTTAAATACTATAAAGTTTGTGCTGAGTAGTACAGAATGAAGGAAGAGGAGGGTGGGGGTTATGTGCAGCCTGGCTACAACACATGTGAGCCAGTACAAGAAGAGAGCCACAGTTTCACCAGGAAATGGGGGTGGGAGCCCATTTTGCCGGAGGGGTTGAGAAGACAGAATGATGAGTCACAGAATGTCATGCTAACAGTCTGAAACTGCAAAACAGAGCCCCACAAAGAGAGTGAGCAGGCAAATGGGTGAAAACGGAGGAGTGACAGACCTGCAGTGCTTTACGGAGCTTCAGTGTAAGCACAACAAGAATAAAAACTGTTAAATGTTAATTTCACAATTATATTACACGCATGGACAGTGTAAGAGCTACAATAATGCTTTGCAATATGTGCACGATACTTACACCCATTTTAATGGATGAGCACATTAGATAGAGATTCGAAAACAAGGCAACTAGTGTGTAAAACTTATGCGACTACAGTTCTTAATCACCCGATTTCTCTTTTACATAGTGCCACATCAAGGGCTGTAGTCATTGTGAAAAAAACATCACAAATAATCGTACACGGCGGCTGATATGATAAACAGATGACAAGAAACTGCTTCCAAAATGTACACTGGTAGGAAAAGTAACTTTATAATTACTAACATTATCTTGGTTAAAATATTAACTACTGTTCTTCATACTCGTTTATTCAATAACACCCCCCCCTCAATTTTAACAAAATAAAATGTTCATAACGGTTTCAAAGTTTTAAAAAAAAATATTGCTATTAATATAAATATTACCATCCACCTGTTTAGATTTACACAGGGTATCAGAGCAGTTTTTTTTAAGAAATAGTAATACTACACAGAGTAATAACACTGAGAATCCACCTTTATAAACATGTAGAGATTGAAGTTTGAATATTCAAATTTTTCTGCACCACCTAACATAATTTCTGTCTGGTTTTATGAAAAATAATACTTTTAGAGTACGTCCTAACTTGGTGTAGGGACCTAGCTTTTTCAAGGGGATAAAAAATTAATGAATTTCTCACAAAGATACTTTTACATTTTTTTTTAATCTAAAATAAAATAGTAGGATTATTTACACACTGAGTAATGTGAAATAAGAGTGTGACAAATTTACCCAAATGGAGTAAAACAGAAACAGATCCGTCTTAAATACACCCCCGCAGCAAACAAATAAATACATTTATTTTTAAAGCAGATAATCACACACCTGTCATATTCCCAAATGTATCATATTATTCAACATTTCATACACCCACAAATTAAAGTTGAACACTCAGTCATAACCATCCGATCTTTAAGAACAGTAATTTTCTCCTCCTCCTCTTCTTTGCTATGTGATGTGAAAGGGCTCATATCATGATAGCAAATTTGCCACAAGCATAATGCCCTCAAAAATAAAGGAACAATACATTCCTTCATTCTGAAAATACTGTCCCACCTACTATACACCAAGGAAGCAATCTGCAACTTCAGTTATGAAAGATGCCACTAAGGAAACTGTGAAAGATACTTATTATATTTGTGTAATTGAGAGTGAAGTAAACAAATTACCTTGAGGCCGAAAACAAAAAGCAAAAAAAAAAGCTTTATGTGGACGCACTTTCATTTGAGAAAGGCCAATCGTAAAAACAGGAACAGCAAGGAAAATGGACAGCGGTCTCACGTTCTCTGGCCAATTAATTTCATTCACTTACGATTTTTATATTTGAACTTTACAACAGAAAATCTAGACATATATTTGTTGAAATAAAGGCTACAGTATAAATATAGTGAGGCCTCACATTATGTAACACATTAAACCGATCTCTGCTCAGAAGGAAGAAGAAGGGGCGGGTTCAGAAGTACATGAAGCCTCTTCCCCCCCCCCCCCCCCCTCTTTCACTATATTAAGTGCAGTTCACTATCATTATGAAAAGAGCGGTATAAAATATCACATGCCACATCTTCAATACTTAACAACCCAAACTAGACCGCATACTTTCCCCTTTCAACGTAGCTGAATCTAAGCAGGGTGCAGGGCACAGAGAAAGTGGAGCGAGGCAGAAAGGGCAAAAGGATTACTGAAAACTTTCTTGTCAAACTACGATCAATCAAAAAAAAAACACATCGAGCCACGAGCAGGAACAACCAAACAATACAATTCTCATTTGCAGCAATAACCACCGTTATTGTAACTTAATTGCATAGTTTGTGGCTTTGACAGCTATTCGTCTAACGTTTAACAGAGCTATTAAAAACCTGAGTCATCAGAAGTTGTGACCTTCATTGTTAACCAACTGTTGGCACTGGGCTGCGAGAGAAATTGATCACCTAACGTCAGTGTAAGATATTCAATTCTATTAACAGGCGTGAACACGAAGCAAGCACATAGGTGAGGTTAATTCAATGGAAATGGTCATCGCAAATTAACGCCTGCAAATATGCTTTCAACACCACGTCAAACTTCAGAGGGGAAAATAGATATATATATATATAATCGTTTAGGGCATTTACCGAGTGTAAGGTCAAAATACTATATGTCGATAAACTGACCAGATGTTTTCTGACAAACAATAAAAATGCTCTTAATTACACACATGATGTACACGAGCAGCGAGAAAAGGCACGCCAGAGTTACTAAGCTCGGTATAATGAAGTTACCACAAAAGGCACTGTGTCTGTCCCGGTCTTTCGCATTGATTTTTTTTTTCCCTCCAGTGGAGGTGCCGTGCGCATTTGTTGACACTGCCGACTGTGCTGCTCCTCTGTTCGAGCCTGGCTGCGTTTGCACCTCCCGCTCAAAACTGGGTTCCAATGCCAGAAAAAAAAAGTAAAAAATAAATAAATAGTACATTATAGTTCACCTTTGGTTTTATAAGCGCTGAGTTTCAGTGTCGACGTCATTCAAAAATATTTTTTCATCTATTATTAAAAATATATATATATATATACCCGTCTCATAGATCAAACGAACAGATGAATGAACGCTTATTTTGTTAGTTACAGCGCAGCAAAGGCACGAATCCCTCCCTATTTGCTAGCACGCTAAGCTAGCAGGCTAGCTGCCTGGAGAAGTAGAGGCTGGCAAAGCTGGTCAAATGGCTAACGTCTCACCGCCGCGGTCGGCCGGTCTCCCCGCTGTTACACCCTGATTAAGTCTACTTATGCTGCCCCTTTATGACAGACTTAAATACGTCGTGGCTTCAATTACCTGTGGTTCCATTGAAAGTACACCGAAGACCCGCTTAAAAAGCCGTTTGATCTGAAGGCGCTTGATGTCTCCCCCCGTCCCAGCGACAGCTCTCTGGATTCGCAGCATCCTCTCTCCCCAGCTGCTGAGGCTATCGCTGCTCACTCGAAAATGGCGCCGAAAGATACACTCCTCATTCAAATTCGTTAGAGCCTCCCATTTCTCCTATTGGCTGAAAGCGGAGTGGACTCCGTGCAGCTGATTGGACGCTGAAAATGCACTCTCGAATGATCTCGCAGCCCACGCAACGTTGAACAGAGTTAACTCTTTACGTCCACAACTGTTTGAGCTGCAGCCAAAACTGAAACCTTAACGTCAATGTTGGAAAATGTGGATTGCTGACTCCCCGAAAATAAATGCCACCACCCTTAACGGATATGAAGACATCTGACTCACAAAACAACATCAAAAGTGCAATGAATTGTGTTCAAAAACAACCCATTTCTGTGCCAAATTCAGTATTCTATTTTACCAAATATGCATGCATGGACTCCTCGTCTAAATCTCATACCAAATATTATCCTTTGTGAAATTTATTACTCTTGATGGATATGAATGGCTAAATCTTGTAATGAAAACTCAGTACTCTCCACTTGCGAGCATTAGAAATGTCTATGATGCCAACTTAACTGAGCAACTTCAAAAATATTGTGTTTGTGTGTTTTTTAACTTGACTACTGATATCTGTTCATTTAAAGTTACTTTTCAAATCGATTATTTCTAAAAGGAAAGCTTGTATATCCTGATAGAGGACAAAAAAATACAATAAAAAAGAAACCATTAGTTGACAAAGTTGTTTTTTTTGCTTGGTACCTCTTGGAAAAGGGCGTATTTATTTGAAGTCATACTTTCGGATATCAGCAGTTCCAGTTTTTCCATTTAAAATGTTGTAAATTATGTTATCAACTCAAATTATGCCTCATCTCTTTTCTTCCCTCCCACAGTAATCACGTAATGACTACCCCGATTTATCCAGTGACCACTGGAGCCAGCCCACAGTTTGGGAACCACTGAACAAAACCACAGAACAGTGCATAATGTTGAAATATGCTACACCCAATCAACTATAAGAGTGAATTTCTTCCAAAACATTGACGCAGATCATATTTATATTTTTAGTGAGTGGGATCGTGAATGCAGGGTTTGTAGTTGCAATACATTACTGTCCCTTTGTTGTATTGGTAAATGAGTAAATTAATAAAGTACTTTGCGTTTGGCTCCATTTTATATAAAATGCGACTTCATACTGTTTACAGCCTTTTTTCAAAGCCTAAAAAATGTTTAATTATGGACATAAAACAGGTTATTTCCAGTTTACAAAGAAAATGACTTCCATAGAAAGCATATTTCATATATGTCTATTCAAAATGTGCTGGTGTAGTGGTGGTAGGAGCACATCATCTGATGTATGTCTGCAATCATGTCAAGAAGTAAAGGGATCAATAAGATATCACCTAACTCCTAAGTAGATACAAACTAAATCATGACGGGTGTCACAGAAAAAAAGCAATAAAGGCTTTAGCTCAGAGTCAGTAAGGAAAAGGAGCTGCTAAAGGACAGAGGCTAGTCGGCTGTTATGTTCCCCATCCATACACCTCTCAAGCATAATGTGGAGTCGGGTGAAATACACTCTGATTTTACTGCAACAATAATTTTCGACTGGGATGTCGAGAAATACAAAATAAAATTCCATGAGTAAGTTATATGGCATAACCATTTCTTGACAATTTAAGATTAACAGTAGACACACAAATGAGTGCGCATGCAACTTCAAAGCGGGGATGGGTTGGGCTCTGCCACAATAACCCTGCTGTTATCGTACGCACTCTACTGTAGTACTGTCTGTACCTCCGGCATGATAAACAGAGACAGGCATTTTGTCTGAATTCAGACAGAATAACAATCCATAACATTCACCTGCTTAGTGTGTCGTTGCTCCACCAGGATACACCGGAAAAAGAAATAGCTGCAACACATTAGTTGCGGTGTGCTTAAGTGAAAGCTGTTTAGACACAACTTCAACCAAGTTTATATTTCCACTTCTTAACTTGTAAGATGTTATTTACTTGTTTCTTTCACAACTGCATTAAACCTGTATATTTATTTCATCTTCATCAACAAGCCTTCGACTTCTTTGCAGGGCTGCGTGTGGCATAGTAAAAACTTCTTTTTTTCCCCCTCCTTTTAATTTTGCAGTACAAAAGCAGACTGGGAGAGAGAGAGAGAGAGAGAGAGAGAGAGAGAGAGAGTGCCCATTGTGTATACATTTTGGTGTACTTTAGACAATGGTGTCCAGAGGAAAAAACACACTTGTTTACAGATAAACTGGTTTGGACAGGAAGCCAGTGAGGAGGAGCTCTGTCTTGTTTAACAGGCATGTAGAGAGGCAGGGATGAGCCAGCAAAAACAGCGCCGTGACCACAGGGAAGATCACGATATAGCACTCCAAACCGAACTCGCACGAGAGCCTTCATATCTACAAATGCACATTTGCAGTATTGACAGTTTTGCAGTTTCATACGCAGCTTAAATCTTCTGGTTTCCTTTCTAAAAGTATTACACACTACAGTCTACCACTTCCATGGCAAGAACAGAAATTGTCGCATCGTTTAATTTAACTATGATTTTCTTTAAAAATCAACAAGATAAATTAACTCCTCGTGGGCCACCATTAGCAGCGCTGAACAGCCGCCAAACGGAGCTCTGGTGAATACTATACAGTTCACCCTGTCACCATCACATGAGCACACACTGCCTTCCATTAGGCAGGAGATCCTTATGACTCACGAAAACACAAGTCACATGTCACTACACAAATGAACCAGGCTACTCACGCTGCTATTATCCACAGTAGCTTTTCTGCAGGGCCTAAATGAAATCACATCATAATGCATCTCTTCATTAGGAGGGGTGAGTCCAAGTGGAGCGCGCTCTCTTGTCTTCTGGTAGACGAGGTGAACAAGAGCCACAGTGTCATATATCTTGGTGTTTGGCCACAGTGCGCTAAGCTGGCTGCAAAGCTGCCATGCTGGGGCAGTTTTAGTCGGTTGTAATTTAATTTCATGTTAGATGTCTTGCGTGCATGGTTGGCTGTTACACTCAGCTGCCTCTTATTCAAGGAGGCGTTTTACAGATTTTTTTTTTCTCTCTTTCTCTCTTTCTCTTCTTCCTTCATGTGACTCAAAAAAGGATGGCCTTTCACACCATCAGCAGGCACGGGACTGCTTCAAATCAAATGGCAAGAAAATAAGACAGTAGCAAAAAAAAAAAAGGCCGACTCACACCACACTTCCAAGAGCTCAAAAAGCAATTCCTCTTTAACCGAGGTAAAAGAACTATCAAACAAACCCAGAACGTTTTGATTAAGGTCAGAGATGAGATTAAGTCGTGGGTGAGTACACATACACCACAGAGGAGTTTGCAGCCTTTATGTCACAGGTCAGCAGCAGGAGATTTCACTTTTTGCTCTTATTTTTTGACGCCGTGCTACGCTATACATTCGAATCACATTTAGTCATGGGAGCATTAGGTGGAGGCTGAAATGAGAGACTGCACACATTGTCAGTTTTCCGCGGTGCATGGCTGCCAATCTCGGAATTAAATTAGGCATTGCAAAGGAAAGTGTGACAATAATCCTCACTTCTCTCACTGCAGAATGAAAATTCACACATTTAATTTTCGTAATGCTTCATAGTGAATATGAACTTGCACGCATGACCTGGCTTTTTCAAAGATATCCTGAAGCGTCTGTCAGAGGACGCTTCAGGCGGCACTCGTGGAAAAGGACTCATCTGTCAAAATGAGCAACAGCGTGAAACAAATATAAGAAACCATAAGCTTACTTTATTAATGCGGCCTATTCCTTCATCTCGGTCTTTAGAAAACACAATGAGCCCCACTGAGAACTCCATACTAGGGAGAGACTCTATTGATGTCTCCTCAGCACCCCTCCCCCCCCTCTCTCTATGAGACATCTGTAGCAGCTGCCCCCTTGTGCTCCTGTCAGCAGGGCAGAGTGTGTGTTTCTGTGTGTGTGTGCGCTCGTTGAGGTGGGGTTGGCCTGGAGGTTAGTGTGGGGCGTGTTACGACACCTCCCCCCTTTAGAGGGGTCTGGCCTGCACACTTGTGGGACATCACATTTATCAATGGCAAATAGTCACTAGCAGGTCACCCTGAAAACACAACAGAGACCTCTGACCTCTTTTTTGCACAAAAGCTGCGCAGTGGTCAAATTAGCCCCCGGGCACTAAAAGTAGACACACTTATTATAAGCAACGTTTTCTTCTTTTTTTTAAAAATTTTTATTTTTATTTTCCATCATAAGCTATAAGGTAATACTGTTTCCTATATTTCTTTTTAAAAAAAACTTCACACAATTCCGGCACAAATGAAATATTTAGTAAAGGAAGCAGAGCAGGGTCCTGCAAAACACGATCACATGCTCAGTCAGTAAGTTCAGATCCACCAGCAAAAAAAGCTCGTTTTATTTAGTCTGTGTATAATTGTGCAGACATTCTCACTCACTGCAATCAAATTAAGTGAGTATAATTTATAGCGTAGTCTAAAATTACACTGAAAAACTGAAGGCAGTAAACGGGGGAAAAATAAAAATCTGCACGCCGCACTGTAAGAACATGGACAGCAAGTGTTCCGTGTTACAGACGATAAGGGTAGCTGAGGATGTTCAGCTAAATAATTATGTTTCAAGACCCCCCGTAAACATTCTGTATGTTATATAACTAAGATATCAGCTAAATCTTTAGGTTAGAGGCAGAACTGAAAGCAGTAAGATTCATGGGAGCGTTTTGGATTGCATCTTTGAGGCTTTCTATTTCCATATATATTAAATAGTGTGTGCTCTGGACTAGGTGTACCAAAAAGAAATAAGAAACATGGGATCATATGCACAAGGCAATAAATTCGACCAGAAACCTCAGAGACGTGTATTATTGTATTGGGAGTCAAGCCTCATGAGACATAAATTGGGGTGTTTCAGTCCAATTAGAGGCATTTTCCATTCAAAGAAAGTGTAATGTTACTTTTGGCAAAATATTTAAACCACACAACAAAAAACATTGTTCACACTGCTCCCTGTAGTAGTACTTTTTCTTTTTGTCCACGACTCAAAGCATTTTCTTTTCCTTTACTCAGGCAGACTTCTGAGAGAGATTACAGAGCGGGTTCAACACAAGCAATAGTGCATGCATGGTTACGGAAAGGAATTGTAGAATATGTTTTTATAAGGCCAATGTTAACAGAGATTTTTTTTTCCGCAAGAGCTAATTATTAAACATTTTCGTATAAAATCTGTATCTCTAAAGATGGGTACGGTGCAAATAGCAGCTGGACGGAAATGTAAATGTATGATTGTCTGTAATTATATTATATATATTAGATTCCAAATACACTCCAAAGTAGTTAGTACACTATAATAAATCTATTGTTAACAACTGCTTGGAATTACTTTTGTGGCAGTAGGTGTCACTCTCACACTTTTAACTAACTCTCATGATAATGACTATATGTTTTCTTCAAGTCCTCAATATAACAATTCCATTTAGCACAATTTAGACCTAAGAAGTGTTTAGATCATTGCACTGAATAAGGACTCCTTGTGCAGCGTGATTTCTAAGGCTCCATCACGTCTATAATTGCATTCATGAGGGCTGCAAAGCACAATGCGCTGATCGTACTGTGTGAATGCCAGGATTCAATTTACATTAGCAAACAAGACTTCAGTCTGGGGAGAAACTTTAAGCAAGCATTTAACACCGATTTCCACTCCGAGTGATATGATCTGCACCTACAGGCAGCATTTCAGTTCAGATTCAAAAGAGAAAAATAAAAAAACGAATGTCTCATTCATTTGCATATGGCCATGAGGTGAGAACTCATTACACCGGATGACGTTATGATGTTTCTGATCTGATGAGGGAGAAGGCGGTTGCTTCTTGAGGCACTGTGGGCTACACGGTCGATTTATATTGTTAACCTGCCGCAACCACTCTAGTTATGGCGTTAATAGCTTCAGCTTCACGCTGGACTGGTCACGCATCACGCTGCACAGTCCATCAGCATTGTGATAGTTTTGAAAATTGTTGTCTAGTGAGAAGACTGCTGATATTTGGCAAAGTGCTTAGTGACATTCAAAGCCTAGCATTTGTTACACATTAGTTCAATATTGACATTACAACCACAGTTCCCTCTAAATGTCTCAAGTATACTGTTCGTATTTAATAAACTTCATCGTGCTTTTAGGAAAAATTGAATGAATGAATGTGTCTAAAGAAGATCCACGCTAATTTTAGTGCAACGTTGGATACGTGAAATATCGTGCTATAAGGGCACGCTTTTTTTTAAGACAAATACTGACACTTTGCATTGCTAAAAAATTGGAATACAATGCAAAAGAGAAAATGTTCTTCGAACTGAATTGTTAAAGCGAGCAATCGTGCACACTGTTCACCACAAGAACTGACTGGGCTCAATTCTAACCTGACTAAAACGCTTATATAACATCACTAGACAGATATACTGAGTGTATCATTATATTACAGTCTTATCGTACAACTACTGTGGATTATTACAAAAACCGGCATCCTACTTTAATCATTTAGAACAAAGATTAACTGCACAACATACCTCAAGACTCAGTCTGAACAGGCTCTGTTGGTGAGAAACATGTTGTCTGTTGTCCTTCTTCGTGCGTAGGCTCGATCTAATGATTAATTCTGCCGTGTTTTAGCAAATGTGTTGCCGTGAAGTCAGTTGCTCACCTTTAATCTGACGAAACGTGCTGTTTTTTTCACTCAGCGTTTGCAGGAGGTGGAGGGTTGGTGGCCGGTGATGCTGCCGCAGCATATCAAGTAAAAAAAGAAAGCACAATTAATTGTTGAAACTACTTTTCATTGAGATAAATAAATTCTGTTTTGCCAACCTCCGTGGAGTCGGCTGGTTTTGAGTTATTTTTTAATCGTGTGAAAATTCAACAGCAGCCTGATTCTGTATTTTTATTTTTAGCATTTGTAACAGGACCGTATTTGAGGAGTGTGAAAATCCCATCTATTCATTGTCTTGTTTCTGGACTACAAATTGAAAATCCTTGCGGAAGTCCCTCCCTCCACAGACCGCCGTTGCGCCTCAATGATGTAACCACTTTCCAAATATAGCGTGTTGCCGATGGCAACGCGGCCCCGCCACTGGCCGATGCCGCTGTCAGTCACGGCGCGTCACGGCTGTCGTGTTATTATTGTAAACAGCCCGCCTTGCTTTCCACCGACGCGCCGCGCCGAGCCGACTTACTCCAGTCCTTTGTTCGTGCAGCGAAAAGTCCGACGCGACAAAAGCGCACCGAACGCCCGCCAGAAACTGCGGATCGCACCTTAAAAAAAAAAAAAAGCAAAGTTCTAAACATCATGCAAAACGACGACATCCCAACTCTGTTTAATAAAAAACGATTCGGTCTCCCGCTCCGGCGTGTTTGTTCACGCAACCGGCGACCTGCTCAAGGCTGCTGCTGCACGGATCACAATAATAAACCGCGTTTAAACACGTTGTCATTTAGTCGGTGAGCGTTTGTTCACGTTCACCGCGCACACACCGATTTCACCGGCACGTCGAACCGAACAAGCAGCCCGCCACACTGACCGGAGCGCAGCTCCAAGCCTCGCTGTCAACGGCGCACAATTATCACATCGGTGTCAGAGATTACTGTCGTTTTTGAAAACGTGTGCGCGCATCGCAACCCCCCCGCACACACACACACACACACACACACACACACACACAGCGAATAAATAACTTATATTCTACCTCGGCTATTCGACAGCATCACCTCACTCACCGGTACTTTGTGCCCCGCGTCGCGGAGAATCGACCAAACCGACTTTATTAAAAAATAAAAAATAAAATTCTTTTTGCAGCGACTGACGCGATAAACTCAATCAGTCGAGAGGTCAAACAGCAAAAGTTGAAATGACTCCCCTGACATTTAATGGCACTTACTGGAGCGCGTTGGATGTCTTTCGGAGCGATCGACTGCGCCTCTCTCTCTCTCTCCCTCTCTCTCCCTCTCTCTCCCTCTCTCTCTCTCGATGCCGGTGACACCCTCGCCTCGACATTTCCCGGCAAGTTGACAACAAGCTTCCTTTTCTACGACCAAATGCAGTTCCAGCAAAGCTTCAAGGAAGTTGTTTCTTTTGTTCCAGTGCGTGTGTGTGTTTTTTTGTGTGTGTGGTTGCGTCAATGTTGCGAAAAGGGGAGGCGGAGCGGTGGATACGGGGAGAGAGAGAGAGAGAGAGAGAGAGAGAGAGAGAGAGAACAACACATCTCTACGCACCGTAGCCTACTTCCCATGAACGCACAGAAATCCTTCATGGAAATCCGCCTCAAAGTGAAGTAGACGAGATACTGAAGTGTCGGTGCGCACCGTGCGCAACGTGCGCGCGGTGTAGGAACGGATATATTCGCGTCGCCCGGCTCGGTAACTTGGATTTATTTACAGAACTATATAAACTCTTCCCGACTTTCACTGACGGTATTTTAGCCGTTTACGCAACTGAACCAGATTCAAACCAAAGCGCACGAACAAAGCTACACCTTTTCGACTTCAAACTATTTAGTGCAGCTCCCGTCCAACGCGGGGCGGTAACGAGATGCTCAGTAACGCGTTACCTTCGACAAGTAACAGATGCTTACGATTCATTTGCTTTTTTCAAACGCTCTTTTTAATGTCGCGTAATGTCGCTTTTCCTGATTCACTAAAAGTTGAATGATGCTGTCCCATCCATGGGGTCACTTTGTTTTACGCATTAAATGGCGAAAGGGTTCGACTAATCAAAGAAAGAAAGAAAGACTAATTGTGCATGAATAATTAGCCTTGTGTTTTGATCTCCTGCATTCGGTACCAAAATGGGACCATAAAGCACTGCAAGTAACGAAAATTGACATGGACGGACACTTGTCGATGTTCCGAGGGCGCGGGAGGGAGGGGGGGGGGTCATATCGGTTCATCGGATGAAAAGGTGAGCTCCCGGTTTCCTCGCCGCTCTTACAGTAGTGTTGCGTCAGGGATCCATCTCTCCATCCATCCATCCAGCCAGTCTGACTGATCGTAGCAGCTTTGCAGAGAGCGCGTAGAGCTCGAAAGCAAAACAGCAGCGGTGCCCCCCCCGGCTCCTAAATGTCATTGAGAATATTTGACCTCACGGCGTTGCTGTGATAAAATGTTCACTATAGGATGGGAATAAAATAAAGTTCAGATTTCAATGACAGCCGTGGGAACATGCATCTAGTAAGTGTGACTTCTCTAGATTCTGCTAAACAAGCGCATCAGAGATGTTCCTGATGCACAATCTGCAGCTTTGCGCTTTTTAGACTGACTCTAGTGCTTCACACTGAATGATTTGTAGAACGAAATTGTCACCAGTAAAACATAGACAACATTTAAGGAGGAGATTCAAGCAGCTGCACACAAATAGGTTTGAGGCCGACGATCACGTGAAGGACAATTGGTCTTCATGCGTAAAAGTCTCTCCCCTGCGGAGCTGCGATTTGTCATTGCGTTAGTTAGTTGAGAAGTGTGTAACAACAATAACAACAACAACTCAATTTCACTGTAACTATTTCTTTTGTGAAGTTGGCACAATTGTGTCATAAACGTTCTTCAAACAATGCGCACTGGCAAGAGAATAAAAAGTGGAACGTTCTGCAAAAGGTTAAGTGTTTTATGCAGATTTTGACAACGCCCTTCTTGACCAACAGGCTCTGCGTCACCAAACGTTAAGTGTTTTATTTATTTATTTATTTTTATGGTTTGGTTTGGACCCCCCCCAATGATGATAGTTTTATCAGTAGCTGCAGGTGCACTGCTGCCTTGCTTCGCCCATAGGTCATTTGTCATAAAACACTGGGTTGCAAAAACCTTTACTGATTGTGCTGAAAAGTGATAATAGGGACAAATAATAGAATAGCAAAAGAAATATACGTAAGCCATATTTGACAGTTGAACACACGCCTTTTAATTTACTCTGCATTTTTAGAGGTCGTTTGCATTCATTAATGACAAATCACAATTGCAGTTTAATGTATGCAATCTCTATTATGCACGTGCTTGAATATGGGATTCAAATTTTTCTTAGTAAGCAACGACATTGCGCCCGTTTTGCGCAAGAGAAAATTGCACACATGCATTGTCTTTATCGCTGAGACAATGAAAGCCCCTCAGCCTCCGGTAGAACTACAAACGTTAATGTGTCTCAGTGGGTTTTAGCATATTCATTGGACGAGCCAAGCAAGTGCAAAAGAAACTTCAAAAGTTGAAAAACCAGAATGACACGTCTTAATACACACGCAATGCCCTCGTGTTTGTAACAAATGACAGTTATTGACATAACCTACAACCTACCTTCAGGTTCCTGTGCTCTTGTGCACATTAAAGCGTGTACAGAGCTGAAATAAAGAAACTCAAACTGTTATGACAGTTGCGCTCTTTGTGTGTGTGTGTGTGTGTGTGTGTGTGTGTCTGTGTCTGCAGCAGTATTTGAATATTTGCCCGATGTGTGGGCTGATGTACAGTCAGAATGCAGAGATGAAACTGTAAACAGGAACAATAATCTGACAGGCTGGGGGTTTAAAGGTCATCGCTGGAGAGAATGATTGCGATAAGAATGCAAAAAAATAAAAATTGTTGTGGAGTTATTCTTTTTTAAATGTGACTGGAAAATGTGTCCGCCATTATGGATATGTCACGTTCAGTGGGTTCGTCCTCTTTCCGCACATCTTTCTGAGAGACCGAACTGAAGTTGTTGAACATGAATGCGCATAAAAGACTTCAAACGTTTTACTCAAGCAGATCTCTCACTTGAGGTCATTAGTTTCTACACTTTCACTGAAACTGAGTGAAGGCCCAACAGAGTTGGGATAGATAGAACTATCTAACCGCGTTTGTTACCGAGGACATGAGGAGAAAACAAAATACTCGGGGAACGAAACGGAACATTCTCAGCGCCACGCTTTGAATCAGTCCGCTTGGTTCGACTTTTGTAATCGATTATCTATCTGGGACATTTTCAAAATACAATACTTATAAAGCTGGAAGTACAGAATAACTCAGGTCACTCGGTTACGCAAGAACAAGAGCGTTAACGCATCACACCTTCTATGTGATGTTGTTAAGATATTTAGAATATGGGCAGCGACTGAAAGGTCATATTGTGTGGGAGGAATCGATATGACTCAAAACGAAAAACTCACAAGGCCTGGTCTGTGTCTCTGTGTTAGTGTGTCCTGTGCGTGCGTGCAAATCACACACTGATGCAAATCATCTCAACTCCTCAACATTTTAGTTGTTTTTCAGATTTCAAATAGGGTTTGAGTTTGTTAGTTTTGCTGAGAGTTGAAGAAATTAGTACATTTCCAATATATATATATGTATATAAAGTTTTTTGAAAAATAGAAGAGATTTACTGAAATATGATTTGTCTTCACATTTTGCAAGCGGGACAAATTTAACCCGAGGTCAAGTCATCTTGTTGAGCCAAAGTGAACCCGCCATGCTGTGATTGTCTCAGAATTTAAACAACACATTTACATTGAAAAGAATTTGACAAAACACGGCAGGCATGTGTCAACCATCATTTTCATTTCGGTTGTAGAGTGAAAACGCACCACCAGCAAACACAATCGTTGTCACACTGTCAATGGTATCCTTGTCAGCTGGGGACACGTCCAAGATCAATGATGTTCACTCAATTAACCTGATGGATCAAATGTCAGATAGGTTATGGATGTGAGTGCGTTAAGCCCCCCCCCCTCCCCTGTGAGTGAATATGTTTACGTCCCAGTCTACGGGCCGAAGAGGAGACAGTGGGTGAGGCCTGTCCCATCTGAAGTGTCCTGTGTCCAGAGCTGCTTGGTGAGATGGAACGATGCTGCTCTCACACACATGCAGGAAGGAAAAGATTGAAAAGAAAAGGCATAATTAGAGACTGTTGACCCATTTGTCCCCTTAAATAAAATCTTGGGCATTTGGTTGGAATTTGGCTGAGCTTTCACTGGACCCATCCAATTATGCTTTTTAATGGCAAATTGCCAGACTACTTTCAAAGTCTCCCCATTCTCTGCACTTATTTTTTCCACTCACTACTAACTTCGGAGATGTCCAGTCAATTACAGTCTTTGACATATTATAAAGCTGACCTGATGGTGTCCCAGGACAGCTGGCCTATACTGCGGTGTGTATAAGCACAATAGGAATCGACGTGTAATTTAAAGAACTGAATACATTACGTTTACCACACAAAAGCAGAATCCTGCTACTCCTAACAGTACATATATGTTGCCTTTCTGCTGACCTCATTGTAACTGAGGTGCATGCAAACCTAACCCACCTGAATGAGCAGATAAAATGAAGGGGACTTCTCTTTCACTCGAGTCCTGCTTCCTCTTTGTTGTCAACGCAGCGCTGGACTCATGTCCACGTTTTGCATTATGCGTGCGCAAAGCACAGACAAAGAAATCACACAGACGTGACCAAACGCATCGACTGTTGGACGGCCTCGCGCTGGCGCTTCATGACTAAGTTCAATGACTAAGATCGGAAGAGAGTAGGAGTGTGGCGATGCCAATGCTGCAGAGAGAAGAAAGATAAGACTGGGTATGATTTGAATCAGGAGAGGAAATACCTAAAAAGTAACAGTAAGATTCACCTTCATTCATATTTGGCCAAACTCTTTGGCCACAAAGGGAAATCTGGATTGTGTTGTTACCGGCATGGACAAAAAGTTCAGAGCATATTTTGTGTGTCTCAAGAATTATGAATTCAATTCATGTGCAGATCTATTTGAAATTGAGCTGCTTGGTGGAGGTTTGTGCTCTCTGGGTGCATGGAGACTCGACCGAACTGTAAGTCTATTTGGTCTCTGAATATCAGCTTCTCTTGAGTTGGGGATGGAATAGTGCCCAAGCTATTATTCTGAGGAAACACAACAGAGAGGATCTTACAGGGGGGGAAGTAACCACTAAAACGATCCACTTCCTCTTCTCTGCTCTAAGTATATCTTTCATGTCATCTTATGGCGACCACAGGTTACTTTGGTGTAACCTTTCAGCTTACAACGAGCGACCTGTGGACGCCCCCCCCCCCCCCAACCAATGGCCTCGTGTCACATGGCTACTGCTGTTTATTGATACATGGCTGCGAGTTAGCATCACCTCTAAAAATAGATGCTGGTGCAGAGAATTTCACAGCTTCGTCTTTTATTTGGTCGTCCCTGTCCAAATTTTCCCTCCATTGTGTGGACTCACACCCGTGCATCACGACGAGCCCTTCCTCATTCCCGTCCTATCTCTCATCCCTGCTCGCTCGCTGTCCCACGCCACACGCCTCTCGATTTATACTGCTGAGTCAGTTCGCTGCCGAGTGATGGGCAAGATTGGATCGTGGTGTATTAGAAACACCTGATTTCCCCTATCAATACACAGTCTTTAAAAGGAAGGGTGAGGCCTTTCATTGAAGTGTTTCAAAGCTAAGGTCGGAAAAATAACCATGATCATAACCTTCTTCCTCGACCTCTTTCGGCTTGTCCCTTCAGGGGTCGCCACAGCAAATCAACCTTCTCGTCGATTGCCTGCTTAATTCTGGCAAGGTTTTACACCGGATGCCATTCCTGCTTGGGACCGGCTCAAGGTAGACACTGCCCGTGCTGCCTCTGAGGCTGCGTTGGGCATGATCATAACCTAGCTTTCTAATAAATAGAGAAAATCAACTGTTTTTTGTTTTGCTGAGAACATCACTGGGTGCCAGGAGGAATGTCCTCAGCATCGGCGGTAGCTCCAGAGAACAAGGGGTGCGTCAGTCCTGCAGGATACTGGTCTGGTGTCTGGTTTCAGACGCGGGCCTGCTGTGAGCACAGTGTGGAGCACAGCGCAGCCAAGTGGACAACAAAGGGAACGTGCAGAGACACAGGTGTCCCTGCTCGGAGACCAATGTGTGGGAGACGCTGTTTATTTGGGAGCCCATGTGTAAATATGCGATACTTATAGCATTGAATCATATACATTCCAGTGCAATGCACATGCTGACGTGTGCGTGACGCATCCCGGGTGTGTGTGTGTGTTTCTATTAGCTCACTGGTATTGATTCTCGTGCACTCTGGCTGCACTCATGCATGCTCCCCGCAGGACGGCAACACCTGCAAATGGAGACGAAGGATGAATCCCTTAAAGAGGCTGAGCGAGAGCATGAAGGAACACAAAGTGAAAATCCTGATCCGTGCCGTTCTTTCAACGCCGTCCATTCCTCTTTTTATTCACAACACTCCATCTTTCCCCGTCTCCTTCTTCCGCTCTCCCCTTAACTCACAGGAGGATGCTAACCCATCAGGTCCCTTGGCTCCCCTCCATGGGATGATGTCATTTAAAATGACATCACCATGCAGTGTATGTGTGTTTGCACCCCCCCCCCCTCCCCCCGCACCCCCACAACACACACTCCTCCTCCTCCTCCTCCCTCTCCTGTTTCCCTCCTTCTGTTTCTTTCCTCTGAGGGAAGGTGCTGTTTGACACACACCCGTTATACCCAGACAATTGGCCAACCTGCCGTGCTTGCACAAGTAGAGAGAGAGTGGGGGGGGTGTGTGTCTTGGACTGAAGGTAGAAATGTTTAAACAAAGGAAGAGGTGAGCTGTAGAGTAGCAGTGGTGTGATGTGAGGACAGAAAAAAGAGAGGAGGGGATGGGTTCTGATGGACACTCAAGGAAAACTAGCTTAAGGAAAGGTAGAGGATTCTGTTTTCGACACTAATGGAGATTAACAAAAGACTTCATACATAATTGTGATTTTTTTTAATACAAAATGTATCACTTTGGGAAACAACCTTTTTTTGTTGTTGCTGTTTCGTTTTGGAGGATTTGTGTAGTTTGCCGTCCTGCTGGGAGTTAGACGGGAAGATTTCTAACTCTCGTGTCTGTGCTCTGTACAAATGTCTGTAATGTGAGGCCGCAGCAGCAGCAGCCAGTTAGTTTAGCTGAGCACAGGAGTGGAGTGGAAACAGGAGGAAACAGCATGAAGTCACTGCTCCCTGCCAAAAAACAGTTCTGCACATAACCCCCTGTGAAACCACAGCTCCTCATTTCATATGGATGAAATTAATGTAATCTGAAAGTGTTAATTATTGGGTTTATGAAGTGCTGATGGCTTTCTTTCTTTCTTTCTTTCTTTTTTTTTAAACCTTTTAACTGAACCTGCCAAGGCATTCTAAGTTCATATTCAACCTACAGGCATGTTTTGTCCACCTTTAACAAAAAAAATGGGGATGTGGAACAAGATAAAAGAAAGTCTTCTTCTCAGGGCTACTGTCTGGCTCGGTTTCCCATTCTCTATACAACTCAGCAATTAACACTTTAGATATGTGTCTTTATATTCCTTTAAATAAGGAACTGCAGCAATGAAAGGCATCGTCACCTTTACTGGAGGAATTAAAGGATGCTGCTGAAGTGATTCTTTTTCCTGGAGGCTAAACATCCAGACATCCATTCATTTTATATAACTTCTCATGTCTTGCAGGGTCACAGGGGGGCACCGATTGAAAGGCGGGATAGCGAGCAGGCATTTAGAGAGACAGACAACCCTTTACACTCACATTCACACTTATGGCCAATCTATAGTCACCCATTTTCATGTTTTGTATTTGACCGTGGGAGGAATCCAGAGCACCGGGAGGGGGACCCACGCAGACTCCATACAGACTGGCCTGAAGTCTGGCCGTGCTGCTGTGAGGCTGGTGACAAGCAAGTAACACTCAAACGTTTTTGCCTTGACGGACTTGGAGCAAAGATCCTCTCAGTCAAGTCTTTCAAATGAGTCTCAGTGCAGCAGAGGCACTCACACACTGGAACACGCCTGGGCTTTATTGAGCCCAGTTGGCACGGGCTAAGCCGATGATGTCATCCCGGTGAACGGACTTGCAGTATGGGGATCAGCAAGTTTGTGAAAGGAGAAACGTTTGGGAGAGACATCGTGTGCAGCAGCAGATATTTGAGTCATTAC